>NW_012130140.1:0-16665 GCF_000143395.1 Atta cephalotes
TATGTATATATATTTAGTTTCTTGTAAATAAAATAATAGTTGATGGATATAAATACGTATAGTACTGTGTAAGAAATTTTACCTAAACCTTCATTTACGCCTTGAACTAGTCCTTGAACAGTAGCTGAAGCACCGGTAGGTGTTATTACGTTCGCGTACGATATTATTGCTGTAAAACTGAGTGCATACGATGGTCCCTGCATGAAAAATTCTATGAGAAGAACCCACCATGGTGTTGACGCTAAAGATATTAAGCCTAACCGAAGTGCGTAACATATGAAACAAAATGTGAAGGTATAACCGTAGCCAAGCTTCTTTAATATTTTGCCTGAAAAATAAAATGATTTCAATATTATATTTATTAAAGGACTAATTGAAAACAATTTTAATTCTGCAATAAACATCGTATATTTATGAAATTGTAATATAAAAATAACTAATGTGTGTTACCTGATAAAAAGAAGAATATTACTTCACCACTGAAAGCCTGTGCTGCTAAAATCAAACCTTCTATCAATTTCATTCTGTCCATATAATCAGTCGCAATAGAGAGGTCTTCTACATACCTATAAAATTAAGCTACATTATACACAAACATTATATACAAACAAAAATCTAATATCGCCAATCAAGATATAAAAGTTTACCACAATAAAAAATTACGCATGATAGTATTAAAGACGCCGAAAAATCCAGAAAAACACAAGAATATAACGATAGTTTTTGATTTCAAAAGTGTAAACACATCCTTCATTATGGTTGTTGATTGTGATTGAAATGGCAGCTATTATAAAAATCTATGATGAAACATAAGAACTATTGATTGATTTTTTTATTTTAAATACATAAAATTACCTTCAGTTTTATACAACAAATAAAATCAATGCAAGTAAATATGATCACAAGAAGCATTGACGATAAATAATTTTTGTGGATTTTGTCGTGCGAAAAAAAAGTCTATCATATATCCAGATAAACATACAACAATACCAAAACCTATTGCACCCCATAATCGCTGCTTACCGTATTTCAATCGTTTATCTTGTCCTGAGAAGGGAACATTATTAAACATTATTAAAAATAGTATTTTGTACAATATTATTACATAAAGAAATATTACGAAAGTTTGATTTGTATGGTTAAATTTTAGAGAATTAGTTCTAAAAATGTTTATAAAAATCACGTACCTAATATGACAAAACAAAATGCATCGCTTATACTAGAGAAAATAAAACTACCACTTTCGCTAATACACATTAAGACAACAAAACTCCAAAAAGTTACAGATGTGTACAGACATTGATCATCTTTGAAATTATCACAGATAACGTTACAATTATAATTGTTCGTTAGATTTCCTTGACACAATGATATCTTATTTATATTTAATAAGCATGTAGTATTTGGTGAAATAGTTGCCTTGTTTTGGTCTGCATGAAAAGACAATTGTGTGGAAAAATTCGTATTCTCACATATCCAATGACACATAGTGTCTTTTGTACCATTACACGATGCAATTGCTGATGCATGCTTTAATAAAGAACAAATTACAAACAAACGCATATTTTTATAAAATATTAATAATTATAAAGATGTAATTGATTTCGTATTTTAGAATGTTTAAAAAAATTTTAAAGTTACACATTATTTACAATATATTTTAAATTTTGTATAATATGTTTTATGTACCTTAACACTCAGAAATTTTTGGATTACATAAAATAATATAAAAATGAATGCTTAAGATAAAATAATTCCTTCTCAAATAGTGTTATAAAATTTTTATAAAACTTATCCAAAAAATTACGGAATATAGATAAAAACTTACGTATTTCATATTGCAACGCAGTAAAGTTGCACAAGACACGTTTTGAAAGTGATGTTCTAATAAAATTGGACCCGGCAATGGTGGTAAAAGGAATATTATAATGTAACAGATATTTGTTATGGCAAGCAATGTTAGAAAGATCACTTTTCTCCAAGTTTGAAAATAATCCATGATGAAACCAAATATTGGTTTTACTATTAGAAGTAATATAGGAAAAATCGCGTTGATGCTACCAATAATTAACGGTGAAATACCAAGTTGCTTTCCGTAAACTGATAGAAATGGATAAACAGGGGCCGCACCTAAAATAAGAAGAATAATAATTTATTAACTTACTAGAATAATTTTTAACTGATAAAAAAATCTATTTTTAATTGATAAAAATCTATTTTTAATGTCTTTTAATTGTAATGCGTATGTAATGTGTTTGTTAGCTAAAGTATATATTTATAGAATGGTAAAATGTTTTTATATAGGACATAATACTGAATCATTTGTTTTTTAAAACAAATTAAATGGCTGTGAGTCGAAGATGTTTAGATATTTCTTCGGCTAGAAAAATCGCGCTAGAAAATTAATCGCATCTACAAAATTAATACAACCTAATATATCTCACCGTGCATGATCTCTGAAGAGAGAAACTTGAGGCAATATATATACACACACACACACACACATACACGCGCGCGCGCGCCCGCACGCATGCACGCACGCATACGCACATGCATACACACTCTTAATAAATGTCCTATCTGTACACTGAGAAAAAAATGTAATCAATTTAAATATTTAGTTCAATACTGCCAACTAAACATTTACTTACTATAAATAAATATTCGTTCAGTAAAATGAATGATTGTTAAATCAAATTAATGTTTCTTATATCAAATAAATATGTCTTTATGTTTAATTAATATTTAGTTGGCAGTATTCAACTAAATATTTATTAAAATTGACTATATTTTTTCTCAATATATGCAGGAATATTAATCTGCGTTCGAATTGAAGACAGTTGAAATGTAACAACAACATATCTCTAGGTTTGTTCGCGTCACATGTTCTAACGTATTCTAAAATATTCTTGGCTTCTACTATTTACTCACTCTAATGCGCACATTGAAGTAAGTACAAGCTATAGCAAGAGTATATTGGAGCATGCTGGAACATGCGAACGCAAACAAAACCTTCTGTCTCGCCGCTCGGCGTGCGAGAAGGAAAATTGTATCAAATTATAAATTTAAACTATTCTAATTAAAAAACGGTATCATTAGGCCTCTCCATTTCTTTTACAAGATTCCTATAATATTTCTACATTACATATTTATTATTTTTTTAAATCTGTAGAAGATTTTTTTAAATCTGTAGAAGATTTTTGCCGCAAAGTATTAAAACATTATTTCGACAAAGCTTGATATAGTGTATGTATTAAAAGCTGAAATTTTGAAGATGAATATCTCCATTTCGGCATCGCTAGGATGTTTTTTTTAAATTTTAACTATATGTATATATATAAAATTATAGATATTATAGATAAAATTATTTTAAATAAATCTATTAAGAAATTCAATTTCTCGGAAAAATATCTTAATACTGAAATTAATAAATAACTTATAAAATTCATGCATAATAACAAATCTACATCAAGTCAATATTAAACAAAATGATAATTATTGTAAGCCATATATAATATAAAAATCACACACAAAACACATACATATACAAACAATAATTATTGATATTTGAACGTCAGTAAAGATGTAAATTTAAAACTATATTAACTCTCTTATTGGCTACGTTCGAAAATGATTGGTGTTGAGAAAGAAGATGAAATTAACAATATTAGAAATTACCAATGCTTTCGTTTCTCCCGCTGGGAGACCAAGGTAATAAAATATATCGATTTCAAATAATTTTCTTCTTTGCTATCAGGATTTAAAGTATTAAGAATGAAAAAAAAACTGTTTTTAAATTAATTTTAGATATAATAAAAAAAGATTGAGAAAGAGATGATTTTATAACATATAAAGTCTGATCTACAATTGCGTAGTTGTAATTGTAAAGATTGACCAATCACGTTTGAATACGAGAAGAATATCTGACTGTAATTGATGAAATGTTATAACTATGATCACTTACTATGTTTAGCAATTATAGATTAGCTTTAAGCAATGTTTTAACCTATTCCTAGTTGTAAAGCGTGTAGTAGAAAAAGTGATTCAAACTTAAATCTTTCACGAATGCGACTGCGTAAAAGAGTGAACCAATCAGAATGCTGTCTAAATCGTTATTGTTCTTTTTGATCTTTTTTATCCATTCGAGTCGATACAAAACATATCTATATACGTATATAATGAATATCCGTATTTACGAGAAATTACGATTTCAAAAGCACATATTTAGCCTAAAAACGGATACATTTTTTTAATATATAATAGATTTGTTAAAAATTTTCATCAGAGAAAACTTTATTCTGATGAAAATTCCTAATAGATTCGTATAATTTAAAAAGTTGGTAGAATATAAATAGTGTGCATATAGTATATGAGGTCTAATTGTGAATAATTATCCTTTTTATTTAATTCAAATTAAAACATATGAAACGGTAATAAAATGGAATAAAATCATTCATAACGTAATCTTTATGATCAATTAAGATTAATAAATATTTTATTAATTGTTTGATATTGTTTGATATTGTTTGATTCTGGATAAAAAAATATTCTTTTTTAAAGAATTATCCGCAACTAGTGATAGTTAGCTAAGAGTTAGCACAAACAGTTTCATTCTACCAAAAATGTCCCCTTCGAAATTATTCCATTTTTATCTAAAACATTTTTTTTTTGTATCGATAGTTTTAGAGAAAATTGTCTGTTTAAAATAAAATAGCACACCCTGTCTGTGTACGTGCGTGCGTGCGTGCGTGCGTGCGTGCGTGCGTGCGCGCGCGCTTGTGTGTGTGTGTATGTGTGTAAATATATTAAATAAGATGATTACTTACTTCCCATAAAAAAGAAATAATGCATCTTTATAAGCAATTGTGTATAATTTATTTTCATGATTTGTAAAGACAAATAGATGCTCAACAAATTTTATATCTTATTACTTTGCAATCTTTCTTGTAGAAACGTATTAAATTTTAAATATGTTAAATCTTCAATTTTACTCTGTAACAATTAAATATGTAAAAATAATATTGTTCAAAATTATCTGCAACAATTATTATCTACACAAAATTTTTTACAAACGCGTTATGCAATAATATATTACACATTTATTCGGTTATATAAAACAAAATATATTCATACTTTATATAATATACAAAAATACTAACTAGATATAAGTAAATGTATATACATTTAATACGCGATCATTCGCTCTGCAACTGTTGATATATAGCACTGTAAATTTCAAATGAGTTTTTGAAAACTCACATACACATTATAGATTCCAAATAATTATGACATATGTTAATATATGTTAACATAATACATCATAATTAGTAATCATAATGTTCTTCTTTATTTACATTTGTGAATCTAATAAATTCGTAGTACATTTTATTAGGTATACAACTTTGCTTCCGCCGTTTTCCTATAGATGGCTTTAGCGGTAAGTGGTGGTCGAAATAAATAGATCATAGACGTCATACAATAAACTTGGGCATCTGTCAATCTCATAGAAACATTATCGATTTGTGTCTGCATCATAAAGTTATTCTCGATTGAAAATGTCAGTTTACGAGCCAAATTCTCGTCATTTGCGGGAGGTTTTAATTTTTTGCTTCAATATGAAGAAATCTATGGCTGAGGCTCATCGAATGCTCTCAAATACTTATGGTGAGGCCGCTATTAGTGAAAGAACGTGTCATGAGTGGTTTCAACGCTTCAAGAACGGTGACGTCCAAGGTCATGTTCTGTATTTGGTGGGACCAGCTCGGCGTGTGTATTATGAACTGTTAAAATCGACTGAAACAATCGCAGGCGATCGGTATCGAACGCAATTGATGCGTTTGAGCCGAGCGTTGAAAGACAAACGGCCGCAATACAACGAGAGACACGATAAAGTGATTTTGCAGCATGACAATGCTCGACCCCATGTTGTGAAAGTAGTCAAGACATACTTGGAAACGTTGAAATGGGAAGTCCTACCCCACCCGCCGTATTCTCCAGACGTTGCTCCCTCTGACTATCACTTGTTTCGATCAATGGCACACGGCCTGGCTGACCAGCACTTCCGGTCTTATGAAGAAGTAAAAAATTGAATCGATTCGTGGATAGCCTCAAAAGATGACCAGTTTTTTCGACACGGGATTCGTACGCTATCCGAAAGATGGGAGAAAATAGTGGCCAGCGATGGACAATACTTTGAATCATAAATATATAACCAGTTTTTTACAATAAAGCCTCAAATTTTGGAAAAAAACGGCGGAAGCAAAATTGTACACCTAATATAATAACAATGTATATATATTTAATTTTTAAATAAAATTTGTTACAGTTTTATAATGTAAATAAAATAAAAATATAAGTTAATAGATATATAATAAATATATTATACTTACATAAGTCTATCATCGTAAGTTTAAATCATCTCTTACGAGCGAGTAAAATACTTACTCCTCTGCATTATCTCGTTGAGTAAAGATAATGAAAAAATTAATAGAAAATTGAGAAGATGCTGGAGCTCTGTCGCCAATAAACCATAACTTTTAATGTGCGCGCTACATATGTAACAACACGAATACTGTCGATTTATAGTCGATTTATAGTCGATTTTTTCCAGTCGATATATAGTTGACTCGGTAAAAATTTTGCATGAATATGTATAAATAAGTATAAACATACACATAAACACGCACAAATATTCATAAATATGTATAATTATATATATGAAATATGTCTATACATGTTCATACATCCCAGATAGCACAAAATATTAAAAGATAACGAAAAGAGGTCTTTTTTACGTTACCTTTCCGACAAAGCAAAAAAGTTTAAAAGATGACAAAAAGATATTGTTTTTAGGTTATCTTTTCAGATTAAAGATTAAAAGATGTCCATAAAATATCTTTTAGTTTTGTCGAAAAGGCAATTTAAAAAAAGACATCCTTTTGTCATCTTTCAATAATTGTCATTTTCGTAAAGCAAAAAGTCGACTAAAAAATATCTTTTCGAATTGCCGAAAAGACAACATGAAAAAAATATCTTTCCGTTATTTTGATGATTTTTCTCTCTTATTCGCGAACAATATGCGAGATCGTCACCAGATGGACGTGATAGAGTTCAGTTTCTCGTGTTTAAAAATCATTCAGGATAGAATAAAAAGTGCAGCATGAGAAATTTTACTCATGTTCTAATGAACACTAATAAAATATTTTTTTGTAATCAAGTCTCCAAAGGGAACTATGATGAAAGATAATGATTTTTACACATAGGACACGGCAAACATTGCAGGAAATGGGACATATATTGTTGTCAGTCAATTTTATTTCGTTTTGTAAAAATTAATTTAAGAATTCGATGTTATTAAACGTTATATATATATATCAAAATATAAAAATTAAAAGAAGTATTAAAGACGACTGAAAGATATCCAAAGAAGTCATCCTTTAATTATCATATGGATAAGATTATAAGATGACAAGAGCAATATCTGTCGTTTTTCTTATCTTTTTTTATCTTCTTATCTACTTATCTTTTCATATATTCTGTCATTAAAAGATATCTTTATAACAATTTAGTCATCTTTTTTTTTTAAGTATCTTTTAAATGACTTTATGCTCTCTGGATTTATACATATTCATGCATGAAAAATTGTTTACCAGGTAGTTACAAATACTAAACATTTTTCTCTCAGTATACTATATAATATAGTCACTCAGAAGATATGGTTAGAATACTATTTAATTGATATCTGCAAGAAAGGTATGATTGAAATAATCATGCTATGATGAGTTAAAAACTGATAATATTGTACTTATTTTATGATTTATTAATTTAGTAGACGTATTTATGTATTTAGAATTCAATAATATTCGATTTTTCTTTAAAATTGTGATTTCTTTAAAATTTCTTTAAAAATTGTAATTTCAGTGTTATCGTTAAAGTTTATCAACAGAAATAATAACTGCAGAGAAAAAAATTTTAATTTTTTTGCAATATATAGGATATTATAGCTTTATAAGTATGCATATTTATTTATGGACCATTTATGTAATAAAAAATCATGAATTTAATAAATTTAATATGAGTCAAATATTTATGTTAATAATAGCAAATTTATATCAATTGTCGATAATGTCAGCGTTCTTCTACCTCCGGGCCCTTTTTATATCGCCGAAAATTTGCTCAGAGTTGGTAGTCTTTAATAGTATCTCGTCAGTAATCCTGTATAGTTATTGGAAGAAATGTAACTAAGTTAAGTTACATAGATGGAAAAAAGGAATTAATTGTAAGTTAAGTTACAGTTTAAAAAAATACAGGAAAAAAGTAACTGTAACTGTAACTTAGTTACAAGTAATTAATTACTTCCAAACCCTGTTACTCGTATTATTTATATTGCTCGTCTGAAAACTTAAAGCCTTGTTGTATCGTCCTATTGTTGGGATTTAGTAAAACTTGACCTTTCAAAAGATCAATCAAAAGATCAATGCTTTGACGCATTTAAAATGCAATATACACTACGCAAAAAAATTAGGAGAGCACTTTAAAACCTACAAATTTGTCGATCTTAAGAAATTAATATCTCGGCTTCCAGAAATCGCAGGATCCTTAGCGTGTTTTAAAGAGTAAAGCCTTTACTTAAAAATAGTTTAAGTGAAATTTTTCGTCCTATTTCCTATTAAACTGTTTTTTTCGTGGAAATCAAAGCAGAGAGTGTTAGAGTCTTAAAAATGTCATTGCAGCCTTCCACGAACAAAGTAACAAGGAGGCGAAAAACATCATCACATCAATTTTGAAGTTGAGAATATTTCTTTTAAAATGGCATAAAGAAAATTATTCTAGCTTGTCTAGGAGCTGAGTTATCAGGTTCCAAAGTAGACTCTATTCTTTTGCAAGATTTTGGTTAAGTACCGCCGGCATTCATTATCCGATGTGCATCACGAGGAGGTTGTTCGATGGGAGTTACACATCGTGTGTGTGTGTGTGTGTGTGTGTGTGTGTATGTGTGTGCGCGCGCGCGCGTGCGCGTGTGCGCGTGTGCGTGTGCGTGTGTGCGTGCGCGCGCGCGTATGTGTGTGCGCGCGTATGTGTGTGTGTGTGTGTGTGTGGGGGGGGGGGGGGGAATGATTGTGAAATGTGAGTGGATAAATAGGGCTATGTGCGCACTACTCAATATGATATCATTGCCTCTTTGGCGAATCACCTCAAGCAGCTCTATTCCTCATATTTATACATCTATTGATTTCATTTTAAGGAATTTCCTGTCAAATTTTTTGGAGAATTCTTTTGAGTTCTGCATCGTTAGCTGCTTTAGATAATCTCTCAACCGACAACTCATCAAGTCCCAAACGCGTTCAATAGGATTCAGGTTCGGGCTTACTGCTAGATGATCGAGAATCGTAATATTATAATTCTGTAGAAATCTTGTCAGCGCAGCGTTATCCTGCATAAGAAGACAGTTTCTATACATAAAAAGATCGTTTTTGTACAGGATGAAAGAATTTCTGAAACAAACAAACCTCATTCTATGAATATCATTGAAGAAATTAAGAATTTCTAAAATCTTGTCTCAATCTATGTAATTTTTCTGTACTTTTTCGTAAAAAATTTTTTTCTGCTAGAAATATACACAAAATAACGTCGTGGCTTGTGCATGATGCGTTTGAAAAAAAAATACGATCACAGGCATAAGTCATTTGTTTAAATCAAATTGGATGCGTTCTATATGTATGGCTAAACTGATCACACTCAAGATACGTAAAGCTGCGATAGGCATATACAATATAGGAGCTTTTCAATAAGCGACACTGTGCGACACACAGTGATCACTCTATGTTTAACATTGGCGAACAACAAGAATGCAACGATTCACCATGCCACATTGGGTGTGTTCGGGGAATCATTATTCGCGCTATGGACGCTACCAACGCTGTTCGTGGAGCCAATAGCGCGATAGCGTTAGCAAACTCCATGAACGATCCTAGCGTAGTTTAATCAGAGAGATTTAATATTCATCGAGATTAAGTTAATGTAGGGAATTCTGTTTTCAATCTCCAACCAAACTTTTCTCTAATGTAATTAAAATTTTTAGGATTTTGTAAAATATTGCAGAAACTTTGAAAAGTTAAAGATGATACAAACAAATTATGTTCACTCCAGCCTAGTGGCAAGTCATCAATTGCAGAGATTGAAATTAAGATTGCATTCATTACGATAAAATTTGAAATTCACACGTTACGTACATACGTTTGTTCTAAACATTCTAAAATCCTAAAATTTCCACGAAATTCTAAAGAGAGAAAAGTTTGATGCCACTCGAGAGCATCTCAAACATTAATTTAACTTTGACAAATATTAAACGCTACCAACGCTATGCTAGGGTCATCGTTCTTTACGGATCTGTAAACGCTAACGCTACCAATACACTATCTCGGAAAGAATAGGGTTGATAGCGCGTAGTTGTAACATAACATGACCATTAGTGACTACCATTAGTGACATTATCGTGTTTGTTAACACTATCTGCAGCTCCGCGAACAATTTGTAGCACGAATACATCTCTTCGAACGCATCCATATTATCTGTGTCTCTTGTTGGAAACTCCCAAAGTCTACATACAATAACTACATAATATTTTATTTATGCCTTAAAAAGATAAGATTGCTATAAACATATTTTATCAGTAATTATTTGAAGGACTTAATATAGCTATACAATCATACTCATGTAATTTATAATGTGCTTCATCTGATCATGTCTACTTAGAAATAATCATATAGTTGAATTTTACATACCGATTGATTAATGTACTTATTGAGATCGCTGCTACCAGGTGTATAAGCTTAAATCCGCTGTTTGCATTTTCATAGGTGGCATTAGTGAGCGTACAAAGCTACCCTGGGCACACAACTTTTTTTTATGTGTTTGACATCTGTTAACATTAACCAGTGCACATCATCAGCAATTTCATACAACATACATTTTTTCTTTCGTAATCATCTAATTTTTTGCTAAAAAAAAAGCATATGCGGGAAGCTTTGCTTTTCTGTTTCAATTTGAAGAAATCGGCTGCCGAATCGAATGCTTGTGGAGGCCTATGGTGACAATGCTTTATCGGAAACAACATGCAGAGATTAGTTTCGCCGGTTCAATGACGACAATTTTGACCTGAGTGACAAGAAGCGTGAAAATCGGGGGAAGATTGAGGAATGTCAATTACAGGCTCTTTTGGACGATATCCAATCGCAAAAAATGCTTGCCGAGCAATTGGGTGTTTCTCAAGCAGTCATTTCCATGCGGCTATGCTATGGGGAAGGTTCAAAAGATCGAAAAATGGGTACCGTATGAACTAAACGAGGCAGATGGAGCGACGCCAAAACACATGCCAAATTCTGCTTGCCAGACAAAAAAGAAAGTCGTTCCTCCATCGGATTATGACAGGCGATGAAAAGTGGATTTATTTTCAGAATCCTAAACGCAAGAAATCTTGAATTGATCCCGCCCAACCATCAACATCTTTCTCAAGACCAAATCGCTTCGGACGGAAGATGCTGTGCGTTTGGGATCAGGAGGGTGTCATCTAAGAGCTATTAAAACCTGGTGAAATCGTTAATGCTCACCGCTACCACCAACAACTGATCAAATTGCACTGTGCTCTGCGTGAAAAAAGCCCGCATTATTGGAAAAGACATAACAAGCTGATTTTCCTCCACGACAACGTACCATCGCACACGTCAACAATGATCCAAAACTACTTGGAGACACTCAACTGGGAAATGCTACCCCATTCCGTTTACTCACCAGACCTGGCACCTTCTGACTATCACCTGTTTTCGTCGATGGGCCACGCGCTCGCTGAGCGGCTTCGATTCTTCAAAATCACTTTGCCTTTTTTGATATTCCGGTCGTTTTTCACACAAAGCTTGATTCAAATTGATCATTTGTAGTCGATAGCGTTCAGTATTAACGGTTTCGCCAAGTTTTAGCAGCTCATAATAGATCATACCTTTCTGATCCCAAAAACAGAACATTGTCTTCCGTCCATAGCGATTTGGCCTTGCAGTCGATGTCGATTGGACGACATGGTTCGCCTGGAGTTACCCATGATCTTTTACGCTTAGGATTCTCAAAATATATCCACTTTTCATCGCCACAATTCGATGGAGAAATGACTTTCTTTTGTACCTGGCGAGCAGCATTTCGCAAGTGGTTTTTCGATTTTCCTACTGTCTTTCAGTTCATGTGAAACCTATTTTCCCATCTTCTGGATCTTTCTCATGGATTTCAAACGTATGGAGACGGCTTCTCGTGTCACATTCAATTGATCCGTGATGTTGAGTTTGAGCGTTATCTTCATCCAACAATGCTTGCAATTCGCTGTCTTCAAACTTTTTTGGTGGTTTTCCACGTTCTTCGTTTCTCACATCAAAATCGCCACTTTTGAATTTTTTGAATACTCAAAGCACTGTGATTTACCAAAAGTATACTCACCGTAAGCTTCGACAAGCATTCGATGCGATTCTGCAGCAGTTTTCTTCAAATAACAGAAAATCAATGCTGTCCGCAAATCGTAGTTTTCAGGCACAAAATTCGACATGCTTAATGCTATTACAAACTATACTGTTGTATGAAACTTGTATTGTTGTGAGTTGAAAATCTTTGTCAGAACAAGGAAATGGCGTCAATGGCTCCGTCTGACGGCAACTACATATTTGACAGCTATGGCTATTAGTAAATTCCGGTTTCATATTTACATACCTGG
This sequence comes from Atta cephalotes, assembly GCF_000143395.1. Classification (NCBI taxonomy): domain Eukaryota; kingdom Metazoa; phylum Arthropoda; class Insecta; order Hymenoptera; family Formicidae; genus Atta; species Atta cephalotes. The sequence continues at coordinate 12,752 of NW_012130140.1, forward strand.
TATTACACCTTTAACCAATGTATAAAATGTGTGTATAAAGATAAGATATTAAACATAAGTTTAATTTTATTTTTATTTTTATATTTTTAATTGTTATATGTATACTATGTATAACTTCATATAAAATATATCAAAAGAAACTTTACCTTACAAAGACGCGATTTTCGTTTTTGCATGAACAATTGAGTCTGGCAAAAATAGTGTCCTTCGTTCGTTTCATTCAAAATCGCGTCTAATGAATATAATTTTATTAATATTAGAGATAAGATAACTAAATGATTATGACATCATAGCGGCTATGATGGAAAGATATAAGGTGAGCTATTGCGCATAATGGCGGAAAAGGGTGGGGGACGACCAATCAAATGTGAACCAAATTAAACATGCAAATTTCAAATGCTTACCAGTAATCGTTCTATCTGCTTACCAGTAAAAATTCTGTCTTAACAATAATTGAATAGAATATTACATTTTTGTAGAAGGGAGTAAAAGCACGATTTTTGAATTTTTTTATGCAAATCGGCATAATTTTGCACACAGAATTTCACTACTACTAATTTGCACTCACAATGACAGTAAACAAACATATCATCGGCCATATTGAATTCTGTAATTTGGTTCAAATGTTTGGCTGTTAGTTCCCCACTACTTTTAGGCTAGTGCGCATCCACAGGAATAACTCACCTCCTTCCATCATGGTAATAACTACGGTTTACATCATGAATTTAGGCCGCGGCCTATGTCCCAAATTTGATCTAAATTATTTATTCCTCGCTGTAACACTTAAGAAATGATCAGACCTGGCTGTAGGTCAGGCTTCGGTTTTCTGGTGATCTGAAATAGGCTTGAAATAGGCCGCCTATAACCTAAAATAGATCCATCTATCATCATTTGTTAATCTCAAATTGACATATGTTATATCGTTGATAATGGACATATATTTTGTAAATAAAAAAGTTTAAAAAAATGTTTAAAAGGTTGTATTTGAAAAGTTCAAAGAGTTTGTATTCAGATAATCGCTTACAATGTAAATAATTGATGCCTAGATCTATTTTGGATCATTATAAGTCAGGCCGTGTATAGATCTCTCGGTATAAACATAGCCATTGATTGGTCAAAGGTATACTAGTTACTGGTTAAAGGTACAACGCTTGCTTACTTTCATTTGTTAATACTCTTATTAGTTATAGGTTAAGATTAAATATTAAGTTTTAAGTAATTTTTTTCTGAATATCTATTTTAGGCAATTCCAATATAAAACAAAATACATATCCCATAGCACAGAAGATTGAAGCAATATTGCAATGTTGCAATATTACAGATTGTAACATTGCAGAGGTATTACAGAAATTAACAATAAATGTAAATTATGTAAATGTAAATTACAATGTAAATTAACAATATGCCTATAAAATGTCAGTAATATGTTTGTAATATTTCACAAACATTGCAAAACTATAATTCTTTAATTATTATAATAATAATAATATAAAAATATAAGTTTTTATGTAGTACAGTCTTTTAGTTTAACAGTCGTTCTTATAATATAATAATTAATATAATTCATTTTATATTTAAATAAAAAATTTATTGATCTATTATTTGACGACCATTTCATTAGCTAAGTTTTATTTTAAATATGAAATTTTAAATATGAATCAAAAGATTACATAATATCGAGTTACAATGGATACAATCAATGCATCATTATTGGATATGATATGATAAGCAATTAAATCGCTGAAAACGATTTATCGAAATATTAATTATGTGATCAATGATGTATTTATGCCTGATATGAACGCAAGAATAAACCAGCTCCCGAACTTTATTAATAAATTTCATATTGTTATTTTTTACTCGATTTCAATTGACTCGGAGTGGTTTCGAATTAAAAAGAATCACTGCGATTAACTTAATCCTCGATTAACTTACCAAGCGACTGTATTATTACATTAATGTGGATAATGTTTGTAGTTTGTTCGGGGCACATACATTTGCAGCAATATTGCAGCAATATAATTTTAAAAGAGTGTAATATTTCATAATATATTGCTGCAATATTCCTATGTCCGCAAAAATAAAATATTCCTATTATATTGTGTATTTAACATTATACTACAAAATACATACAATAAAATTAAAAAATATTCGGGATCCTCCAAGATTATATTCTGATTCTCACCCGAGTGCCACCCAGGTATCATATCATTATTTACCGAAATAAGGATGAAAAACATCCGAAAAATAGCCGAATGAGAATCATGTCTCAAAAAAGATTGAAAATCTTCAAGACTTGTTAATTTGATTTGTGTACTCTTTTTTATAGGACTCCTGAACGTTTTCTTCTTACGAGAGAAGTGTATCCCTCTAGTGGTGAGGTAGCGTATTTATTTACTGAATTGTAATATTGCAACAATATATTGTAATATTTTCTACAAAATATTAAAATTACAATATTTTGCAATATTGTTGCAATATTTCCAATAAACATTATAATTCAATATTGCAGCAACATTGCTGCAATTTTTGTAATATTGCGCACTATTAAAATATTGCTGCAATATTTCGTGTTTAGGGATGGCGACACCAAACTGATAAGATCATTAAATAAATCTTTTTAAATCCTACAATTTTTTTTTAAACATTTTTCTCAGAAATATATTTCCGAGATATTCAGCTGACCCGGAACTTTTGACGGATACTGTATTATTATATGTACATGCATATATATTTGTAGTTATTCAAACTGCGCGCCGAATTGGTTTTCCGGACTTAATAAACGCAATTAAACTACTGTAATAATACTACAAATTTAATTAAATTGACAAGCAATTTTTTAATAATTTGATACTCAATCAGGCATTATCAGGCATTATAGAAAGATGTTAATGTACTGTAAATAAATTTATTGCGAAAAATAGTACTTCGGCCGGGAGTTGAATCTCTTGTATTTTGTGCGAACAACTTAAGCCTTTAGACTATGGAGACAAAAATTATAAATTTAATACAGAAAAAAAATAACTTCTCATACTAATTTCATCTCGGACTTCCTCGATAGATCTTGAAAATCATTACAAGTCCAAATTGTTAAGATCTGAATGTCATCGATCGAACTTAATAGTAGGGTAAAAAAAATTAAATCAAGTAAAATTACAATTGATAATAATGCCAATTATATACAAAAAAGTTCGCGTGTGTATACAAAAAACTCACTTTAAAAATCAACAAAACATGAGATAAAACAGAAATCAATCAAAATACAGTCGTAATAATAAAAGTTATTAGAAATATGATATGTCTGATTAAATGATTTGACTATCAAAAAATAAGATTTAAAATCGTATTAATATTTATGCTATACTATGCTTATTTATAAAATCACATTAGATTACTATAACAAAAGTTATATTTTAAAATAAAGTTTTTAAATTGTTACAACATAACATAAAATGTTTGAAATATAAAAAATATTTTCATTAATACATTTTCATTAGTAAAAAATGTACAAAATATATATCACATTTCTGCTATTACACAGTGCATCATCTAGTTTTTTCTATTCAATATTGTTGCGAGACTCTGCAATAAAAGAAAAATCTGTTATGCTTCGACAATATTCTAAAAAGGTTTGTCATAACATAGCTTGTTAAAATTACTTTTTTACTTGATGTTTTATGAAAATATGAAAAAGATAATATGAAAAAGAATATGAAAAAGAAAATATGCTATTGTAAAAAATGCTGCGAGTACTGAAAATATTCTTATAGTTATTGTATCGCCAAGTTTTTCAAACAAAACACCTACTATCAAACTACCAATCTAGAAATATTAAAATTAACAAACCATAATAACAATAATGATTAATTAAAATTACAAATATATATATATATATATATATATATATATATATA
>NW_012130140.1:20206-30961 GCF_000143395.1 Atta cephalotes
TTTCGACCACCACTTACCACTAAAGCCATCTATAGAAAAACAGCGGAAGCAAAGTTGTACACCTAATAGATACATTGGGATCCCTGGAACTCTATCCATATTTCTTACAGTAACTGCTGTTAAAATGGATATATTTCAATTAATTTTTTGTTTCAATCGGTGAAGAATTGATTAAGGAACAAACTCATAATGTAAAAGTCGATAAAATTAAAGAACTTCGAGATATATAGGTTCAAAAAAACAAATTTTTTAACACGAAAAAATTTCGATTTAAAAAGTTGCGCTGGAGTCCCGGAGATCCCAGTGTGTACAACTAGGGCAGTGTGTTAAACTATTGTAATTAATTTGTCTTCAATATTTTTAGATTGTCATAACATGTGATCCTTAATTAAAGAGAATTCACATCATACATATATTATAAAAACTTATGTCACAATGTCAATTTTAATAAATGTATATTAAATGTAAAGATAAATGCAAAAATAAATTTTTATATTTTAAATTCTGCTTTAAATTTAAGCTGTTTTTATAGTCTGTGTATGCAGGAACTATCGTATGTATTTAATGATTACTTATTTGCAAAAAAAAACAAATAATGCGCCTTTATATACAGTTGCATGTAATTAATTTTCAAAATTTATGTTTAAATTAAAGCAAATCGTACTATTCAAATTGTGTATCCCGCTATTTCTCTCTATAGAAACTGAATTAAGGCCCTTAGCAGCCTTGGCTAACTTAATTTTATAAGACAACGTCTTAAAATCTAAATCTTTGTATTTAGTAACGCAATAATTGTCTTGTAACTCAAAGTCTTAAAGATATGATACCCAAATGTGTAAGCTTAAATCCGCTGTTTTTTAATCAGAAGAACATATTTTTTTTCCTAGGAAGCAAAAACAAATTTATTCAAAGTACTTGCCCTCGCTAACTATACATTTTTCCCATCTTTCGGGCAATTTGTGTATACCACGTCAAAAAAATTCCTCATCTTTCGAGGCAAATCACTCATCAAGCCATTTTCAGACGTCTTCGTAAGAATCGAAATGCCGCTCAGCGAACGCGTGGCCCATCGATGAAAACAGGTGATAGTCAGAAGGTGCCAGGTCTGGTGAGTAAGCGAGATGGGGTAGCACTTCCCAGTTGAGTGTCGCCAGTAGTTTTGGATCATTGTTGACGTGTGCGATGGTACGTTGTCGTGGAGGAAAATCAACTTGTCATGTCTTTTCCGATAATGCGGCCTTTTTTCACGCAGAGCACGAGTGCAATTTGATCAGTTGTTGGTGATAGCGGTGAGCATTAACAATTTCACCAGGTTTTAACAGCTCGTAGTAGATGACATCCTCCTGATCCCACCAAACGCACAGCATCGTCTTCCATCCGAAGCGATTTGGTCTTGAGGAAGATGTTGATGGTTGGGCGGGATCAATCCAAAAAAGATTTCTTGCGTTTAGGATTCTGAAAATAAATCCACTTTTCATCGCCTGTCACAATCCGACGCAGGAACGACTTTCTTTTTTGTCTGGCAAGCAGAAGTTGGCATGTGTTTTGGCGTCGCTCCATCTGCCTATCGTTCAGTTCATGCGGCATTTTCCGATCTTTTGAATCTTCCCCTCCATGGTATGTAGCCGCATGGAAATGGCTGCTTAAGAAACACCTAATAGCTCGGCAAGCATTTTTTGCGATTGAGTATCGTCCTCGTCCAAAAGAGCCTGCAATTGACAGTCCTCAACCTTCTTGGGCCGATTTTCACGCTTTTTGTCACTCAGGTCAAAATTGTCGTCATTGAACCGGCGAAACTAATCTCTGCACGTTGTTGTCAATAAAGCATTGTCGCCATAGGCCTCCACAAGCATTCGATGCGATTCGGCCGATTTCTTCAAATTGAAACAGAAAAGCAAAGCTTCCCGCATATGCTTTTTTTTTAGCAAAAAATTAGACATGATTACGAAAGAAAAAATGTATGTTATTGTATGAAATTGGTGTTGATATGCACTGGTTAATGTTGATAGATGTCAAACACATAAAAAAAAGTGTGTTGTGTGCTTTGGGTAGCTTTGTACGCTCACTAATGCCACCTATGAGCAAACAGCGGATTTAAGCTTATACACCTGATATATATTAACATCTTTAAAACTTGAATCACAAGACAGTTATTGCATTACTAAAGAAAGAAAAGAATTAGATATAAGATATTATTTTCAGATTAGTCAGATAATAATAAGTCAGACATTCTTCTAAAGCCCTAACTCTTTATAATAAATTGAAGATATGATAGAGTTGATAACAAAACTTTTACAATGATATAATATTGGCAAAAATCATCTAATATTTGTATCTAAAATAAAAAGTTTACAGTTTTAGATTGTAAAAAAATTGTAAAAAAAAACTGAAAAGAGAAACAAATCTCTAATTATATACATCAAATAAATATATTCTGTATAATATGAAACTGTGAATAAATTTTTAATGTTCATTTTAACATTTTCCGAATTAATATAAAGTATCGCAAAATTATTTAATATATCTTGGCACGTTTGACGAACGTAACTGAAACTATCATCGACATATAACATGTGAAATGGGACGATATTTTTAATAATGATAGTTAAAAATTATAATGTCAATGCACTTGTAAGCTAATGGATTTTTAAATCATAACGTCATCAGGCATGAAATAAATTAACAATTTACAAGTTAATAGTTCGTTTATGCATTATAACGTTGGCGATATCTTATTCGTGACATTATCTATAATTTTGTAGAGTAATTATAGAATATAATAAAAATATAATTTTTTGAAAATAAAATTATAATAAAAATGAAGGTTAAATTCCGATTTCATGAATATATTGTATTTATATGCATATATATATTTTATATTTTTAACTATTGCAGCCCATATTTACAGCAACCTTCGCTAAGGATGTAATAAAACTTGAAGAAGATCGGCGATATATCGTTACATTACTTCTCAAACATTTTTTAAACAAAAACTAAAAATAAAACTATAAACATAGATATAAACTAGAAAGTGTCTATCTAAGTTAGTATTTTTTATGCTATTTGCAATTTTGTAATAAGTAACATTTTCGTAAGTTAAGCAAATTGTTCATCTATTGCAGCCCGTATTTACAGCAACCTTCGCTAAGGATGTAATAAAACTTGAAGAAGATCGGCGATATATCGTTACATTACTTCTCAAACATTTTTTAAACAAAAACTAAAAATAAAACTATAAACATAGATATAAACTAGAAAGTGTCTATCTAAGTTAGTATTTTTTATGCTATTTGCAATTTTGTAATAAGTAACATTTTCGTAAGTTAAGCAAATTGTTCATCTGATAAAGTAGGCTCTAAAGTTGACATAGTAGGCAGTAATATATACAAGATGCATCACCAAAATCCGGACAAATTTCAATTTAAATTTTCCGCTGTATTGTGCCTCCGTCAGTGGTTGTTGTTGGCGTCCGAGAAAGTCTGATGCTTCTAGTAAGCAGTCATATTCTCAAAATGGCCGTGATGTTGAAATCAAGTGAGAAATATAATCAAAGAGCGATATCGAAGGCCTTAGATCTGGGCGCTCAGCAATGGAAATAATTCGGTTCTTTGAATATTCGAGATCAACTTTTTATGACGTTATGACAAAATATACGGCTTTAGAACAGTTTAATGAAGGTTTCAATATATATACCAGCAAGGAAGAGTCATTCGAAAGAATGCACCGCGAGGATTTCCGTAGTCGTTGAAAGGGCTCAAACGTTTATTTCGGATGATCCAGGGCAATTATTGCTCGTTCTGATGGACATAGTGAAACCATTGATGGAAACTGTGTCCGTTGGAAGGCCATGTATGTTTTTCAGCAAAACGATGCACCGCTTCATACGCGTCATTTGATTCAAAATTGACTCTCAGACAACGTCGATATTTTGGTCCAAGAAACGCTGGCCTTCCAACAGCCCAGATTTAAATCCTTTGGACTACTAAGTATGGAGCGTAGTTGAAAAAGTCACAAACAAGTTTCGGCATCTCAATGACGTCATTAAGGACCGCTATTGAGGCAGCATTCGTCAACATGGACAGCACTATATTACACAGCATGCGTGCAAATACTTCAGACTTAGAATAGAGGCCGTCATTAAAACTAATGGGAAATATATCGAATACTCTGTAGGGATCCCTCAAGTGTCATGTAAAAAGATTTTTTGTAATATTTAATTTTTTATTAAAAACATTTTTAAAGAAATTGTTCGATTTGTCCAGATTTTGGTAACGCACCCTGTATTCCTATTCTATTTCTTCTCTCCTTTCATTTCAATATAAAATTTCAATATAAAAAAAAATTTTTTATTGATTTATGCATATTATATTTTATTCTGTTCCGTAAGGATGCAAATATATAACGCGACAATTTTTTTAGAAAGTTTTCCCGTAAATACAGGAACGCCTTCAGCCCTGATATTTTATATAATAACGCGACACTATACAAAAATTAGATTAATTTATAGTCCCACAACCAGTTTACGCTGGACTCCGATTTGAAGTTTAAAATTATATTATGAGAAAAATAAAAAAGAAAAAGTATGAATAAAACAGATTCATAAATTACAGGTTCATAACGATCTATTACTATCAATAATATATTCGCTATTATTTTAACCTATAAAGTTGCAAAATAAAATCGTAAAAATTCTATTTTCACATTATAAAATTCGTTTTTAAGTTATTTTATATAAAAACAAGCCATAAATATATGCATAGATTTTTATTCCTTTGTCTAAACAAATCATGTTTTTATCATTAACAAAGTAAATATATTAAGTTTCTGAGAAATAAAAGGATGTCACGTTAAAAGATCTATTATGTCCCCATCGACAATTTTCTACAAAATTATGTAAAAATTATAATTTTTCTACACAAGTTAAGAATCTTACGCGGGATCGCAATAAATTATGTATGTAGACAATAAATCTTGTCGTAATTATAGAAACTACTTCTGTAGATATGATAGATTAGAAATAGGCTTAACAAAGCATTTGTACTGAATAACACAATATCACACTTAAAGAAATGTAATAAGGTTAATTTCTTATTTAAAAAGATATTTTAATTGACTGCAGATATAAATAATTAATAATAAACATAATGAGTCAATCTATGCTGGCAAACAATCTAATATTTTTTATCGACATTCCTAGAATTCCGAAAAGGATTGAAATAGATCAAAAATTTTTAATTCATTTTAATTTATTTGAATTCAAATTCTTGATCCATAAAAAAGAAATGTAATAAAATTGAATCATTTTTCTATTCATATACAGTAATAGAATATAATTCTTTTTTATAGATTTAGATAGATTCAAATGAATTCAAATAGATTCAAATTGTATGTTAATCAACTATAAAATTAATTCAGTTTTATTATTAAAATAAGTATTATTGTAGATTCTTTTTAGCTAAAGTTTTTGCACGTTTCATCTTTCTTCCTTTTCTCTTCACATTTCCCGGGTTCACAAGTGGACTTGAAGTCGATTGATTTTTTGATCGTTTGATTTGATACCTGCTAGATTTTCTATTGATCTTCTGAAAAGAAGATCGATTTTATCGATGCATCGTTGATAAAACATCGATCTTCTTCAAAAATCAATAAAAAATGTCTTTCTTTTTTAGTCCTGTTGCTGGTGTCCGAGCGTGGTGACTTCTCTCATGTGCTTGTGGTGTGTACGCTGGTTGTACACAGTTCATATGGGATCTACAGTTTAACGTCGATTCCGAACGACGAAATTTTGATTTAGAGAAGTGTTTTTGGCAAAAATACTCTCGGTAGGTTGCCGATGAGTCTTTCTTCCGAGAGGAGAACGAGTATATGAAAATATTTTGGTTATATCGGGTTTTATCGGGAATTGAATCCGGGATCTCATAGCATAGCAGACTAATGCACTGTTTACTCTGCCACACTCGCACTCAATATAGAAAATGTAGTTGATATCAAATCAAATGAAAAATCAATTTTATTTGAACCATGGAAAGAAAAAAGAAAAGATGAATCGTGCAAGAAGTTTAACTAAAAAGAACTGGCTTAATGATTAGCACGTTATATTCTAAAAGATACGCACAATAAAATTGGAATAAAAAAAAGTTTCCTCCTAAATTAGGGAATAATTTTTAAGATGTTTTCAAATAGTCATTCATCTTAAAGCTATATCCTCCAATTCGCATGCTTGATCCTTGCAATTGTACGAAACTGATATTTCGATGATCTACGAATCTTGAATATAATGTATAACTGTAATATACTTGGTCAAGATATTGTCGAAAAGGTGGTTCACGTATATTTAAAACGTATTTTTTTCATAAATGCTCTGATAGAAGTTAGAGAGTAAGGCGAAGAAATGAATAAAGACTGAAATAAAAAAACTAAATTCTGTGTATAAAATAAGTTATATAAATAATAAAACATAAAGAATAAGTTAAAATAGAGCAATGAAAGTAATAATTAGTAAGTTAATTAAAAGAAATAAATAAGCGGAAAGAGTAAGATAAAATATAAGTAAAATAGATACGCAAATAAGGTATGGATGGAGTAAGGATAAGAAAAATTATAAATATCAAGTCTCCTTCTTGGCTGTATTGTATGTTGAAATAATAAATTCTATTGTACATCGTTAAATCGCGCGCGCGCGTTTCAGACAGCACATAATATCACGCTAATATCTATTTTTATACTGTCATCATATCGAAGAAACTGGAAACGTTAATGTGACGTCTCAGTAAAATATCATTTTTTGTATATTGTCAAAATTATATTGTTAAATATAAGATTAAATATATAGAGGAAAACCCCCTACTATGAGATAGGCGCCTAATATTAAATACCGACGTTTCCACTAACAAATTAACGCTATCTATTGGTTTCATTCTTATGTACCATCATGAATTTATTGCTCTTGGATTGAAAACTATTTAATGGAAAGTTCATTATTAGATCATGTCTGTAATCGTTGCAAAAAAAGATTTTAGAATTTGGATGTCTTCAAGTTTCGTTAAGATGAACCTTTAATATTGTTTATTATTTAATAAAAAAAAGTAAATATTTGGCAATAAATTCTTCATGTGATAGAATAAGATTGTACTAATAGAAAAATACGGGATGTGTTGAATTGCTTAATTACAGACGTTAGATTTGATGATCATAAAACTATAAAGCGTGGAAATGATAGTATGAAACACCTAGGGTATTTCTAATATGAAATAACCTATGCTGCCATAGTGAAAATCGTTGCTGAAGTATAAATTATTGTACAATAATAAAAAGGATAGTCGAAATGAACATCGAGTAGCTATTTCTGTGATGTCGATGCTTGGTTCCAACTACCTGAAGACGAGTCTTATAGATACAATGCGACTTTTTTAACTTTGCGATTTGCTCATTTTTTACATTTCTTTAATTTATAAAAAAAATAAAATTTGAATTAAATTTCACATAACATTATCTTAAGCTTATTAAATTCTTTTCAAAATGATATATTATTTTTTTAAATTCTGCTCATAAATTTTTAGCATTTACCCAAAATAAACTCGGTCTTTCATAATAGGAACCTTCCCTCTATTAAATATAATAATTAAATTTTGAATACCGTTACATCGAACGTATCTAAAACGTCTCTAAAATATTCTTGCGTTATCTCTCACATATAATTATAATTCATTTTCAAAATAAACAATTAATGTCGAATGCAGAATTAACGCTACCTTAGCTACATCAGTGATAATCTTATCTCTATTCTGCTATTTACGACGGCTCTCCTATCGAAATCTATGCCGGAATTCGAAATTCTTTCGCGTAATACTATTTCTAAAAAAAATTATCGCATTATTTGGCTGACATTCATCATTCTTTCATTTTACGATCGTCTTGAGTAATCTTAAAGTATATCTTAAAATGCTAACACAGTTCTGTGGTTGAAAGTGTGAAGAACCACATCTTGTGGTTGAAAGTGTGAAGAACCACATCTTATTCGCGGCGGATACATCTCGGTTCTTAGTTGAATATTTATGCCGGAAAATGGTGCCGATTACCACTTTATAATTCCTGCACGCTAGACGTAGAAACGCCTGCCGCGCAGCAAAATGTAACGCCGTAGTTAATAAACTTACAGCTTCTAACATCTAATCTAACCTAATTTTAAATTTAATATACAAAAGTATTAACACAGAAGATGTTACACTATAAAATAAAAATATTTTCAAAGATTTAATTCTCCGAAAATACTATTTCGTAGTAATAATCGCGTGCCAATACTTTCAGCATTGTATACGCAAGCATGGCGTGAGGCTGTGTATATATATTGTGTGTATGTACAGGATGGGCCATTTAAAATTTGGAATTTAATTTGGCTCTAAAAAAAACGCATGAATATTTTTCAAAGTTTATAGCTTTATTGGAAAGGTAGTACATTGCCATTAAACATGAAATACAATTTCATTCAAATGACTTCCACGGCTGGCTGCACAATATCCCATTCTATCAACCCAATTTTTCAGTACATTTTTCACTGTATGGGCGCGTATTTCATCGATGGCAACTTTGATTTCATGTTTTAATTTTTGAATTGTTTCTGGCTGGTTAGCGTAACACTCATCCTTGACGGTTCCCCATAAAAAATAGTCCAGCGGAGTCAAATCGCAGCTGCAAGGCGGCCAATTGACATCAGCATTTCGGCTGATTATGCGATTTTCAAAGACAGTGCGCAAAAGATCGATTGTAGCGTTGGCTGTGTGCAAGGTGCGCCGTCCTGTTGAAACCAAATGTCGTCTGTGTCCTCCTCTTCAAATTTGAGAAGCAAGAATTCATTTAGCATGGCGCGGTAGCGCTCGCCATTGACAATGACGGCAGCTCCTTGCTCATTTTCGAAGAAAAATAGCCCAATAATGCCGCCGGACCAAAAACCACACCAAACAATCACTCGTTGTGGATGCATCGGCTTCTCCATGACGATGTGCGGATTCTTTGACCCCCAAATGCAACAATTCTGCTTGTTCACATAGCCACCGAGGTGAAAATGAGCTTCGTCAGAAAAGATGATTTTTCGGTAAAAATGCTCATCTTCAAGCGTTGTTCAACTCATTCGGCGAACCGAAAACGTATCGGATGGTCATGCGGCTTCAATTCTTGCACTAATTGAACTTTGTATGGCTTCATACCGAAGTTTTTATTCAAAATTCTTCTCAAAGAAGTGCGTGAAATGTTCAAGTTTTGAGAACGATGGCGAGTTGATGTTGATGGTTGTTCAAGCACACTCTGAGCAACAGCAGCAATGTTTTCGATTGATCTTACTGGACGAGCACGTGAACGAGTTGCTTTATCCAATAAGGATCCAGTTTGCCGAATTCGCTTCACAAACTGCGTTGAAGGTATTTCTTTTCTACCAAATTTTCCACGTAAATTTCTTACAGTTTTGGTTGAAGACTCACCACTTTTGAAGTAAGTTTTCAATATTTCCCAATTTTGTTCAAGCGTATAGCGACCCATTTCGTAAATGTCAAACAAAAAATTAAATTTCTGATACGTCATAAATGTTATTACGTCTTTCAAACTCAAAATAATCGGTAGTTAAAATTTCAAACGCTAGATGATCCATCCTGTACATGCATACTAGAGATATCACTACAGATACAGATATTATAGAGACGTAGTGGAGATATATTGAAGACATACTGATACAGAAGATGTGAGAAGATGTGAGAAGATGTGAAAATACGGATATAGTAGATTCTGAAGAAATACTGTGTACATCACAGACGCGTCTCGAATATCTTGACAATGTATTCAACATATGTTTGCAATATTGTTCTAATGTTCTCAGAACGTAGATGGCTATTGTGTCAAATTTAATTTAACATCGCTCCTATTCAATCATATCGTTATTTTATATTAAAACAATGATATGATTGTCACTATCAAATTTACATGATACAGTGTCAAATTTAATTATTGTTTGGTAAAGAATAACAACACATTTAGTAGCAGCATTGACGAATCACGTTAGGTTAAATTTAACATTATAAATTTAACAGTGTATTCATAAATGTCCTGGTATAATAGATTTCTTAATTTAAATCTAAATAGTCATTAACTTATTAAGATTATTATTACTCCGCTTCGCGAGACATGTTTTTTTCTGCAAGATTCTTTCATTTCGTATCAAAACGCGTCTAACGAACATAATTTTATCAATATTAAAACTGAGGCCATCGTAGAATTTACTTCCAAAAATATATAACTATTTTTGTGCATTGTTGAAATAAGAAAAACTTGGTTTCAATTCTGTGTCACAAATTAAAATGAATTTATGATCCAAGAAATTATTTTTCAATTAAAAAAAGTAAGACTCACTTTCTATCAGTCTCATATTATTGACAAAAATAAGTTTGAAACTCTTAAACTTACATTGGATTGAAAAAAATAGAAATTATGAAATTATCATTTCAATCCTATGTCATTGTTTAAAACGATGACTTATTTTTTCCATAAAATTTTTTTTCGGTTGAAAGAAATAGAAATCCCATAGTTTCAATTCCATCATCTATTAAAATGGATTCAAACAATTATGCATGAATTGAAATGTATTTTAAAAAATCAAGAATTTGGATTGATCAATGACCAAACGAATCTATTTCAATTAGAGAAAAAGGAGGGGGAGAGAAAGAGAGAGAGAGAGAGAGAGAGAGAGAAATAGAAGTATATAATATGTAG
>NW_012130140.1:35162-36484 GCF_000143395.1 Atta cephalotes
AGAGAAGAGAGAGAGAGAGAGAGAGAGAGAGAAAATGAAGTATATAATATGTAGACCAAAAATTTTTTTTCGTTTTGTTTATTGTCTCACGGTCAAATATTACATTTTATAATAAAAATATTCTTATCTTTTTTATACGACGTTTAACATTTAAAAATGCTTATATAATATTTTTAGAGAAATATGAACTATGTTCTAAATAAATATTCTCTCTATATCGCACCAATTCAGACATCAAGACGTAATATATATAATTATTTTATATTATTATGCAAACATTGTATTCGTAAATTTCAGCTCTTCCCAGAAGATCATTACAACGGATGAATCTGCAAATAAAGCGCATCTGTATGCAGACAAAAATTCATATACCGACAATGATAAAATCTTATCACACTGCACAGCTAATTGTGATTCATTCATGAAAACTGTTACCATTTTACCGCCTACCAATGTTATATAATCAATCGTTTATTAGACACAGCAACGTCTATCAATATATAATAATAATATTTGTGGCTAATTTACATTAATAATAATTACTATATTAATACAAAGAAAAAGAATGCATAAAAGCAATAAAAACTGCAATTGCAGCTTTATTAATGAGTATGACTCATTTGCACGTGTACGTGAATTACACGTTCCTATTGAATGTATTAAAGTAAATTATCCAGTTAAAAAGATACGAGAGAAGATAAACTGAATAAATTATACTTCTATTATAAACGAATTGATTAAGCATGAAGCGAAACTTTTTTCTATGAAAATTTCTTTGATACGCTATCTTTCTTTTACGATTGAGATACATCGATATTAGTGAACATTCGAAATTAAAATAATATAATAATAATAATATATCATTTTACCGTAATACTCATAAATTCAGTTCCATATCTTTTTTAAGCGATAACGAGAAATGCGCTATACATGTTGTTCTAGTCATTAATTATTGAAGCAGAGTTATCTAAAAGAAACATTTAGAATTCATATATCTGAAGAAAACGTACATTGCAAGAAGCTAAAAACTCTGAGAAAGAGACTGGTCTCAAAAAATAAGAAACAAAGATCAAATAGAAAAGAAAAACATAATTTTTCGAAAATATGATTTTAACTTGGATAACTCTTCAGTAACATTTCTCATTCCATAAAAAGATTCTCGGAATATTTCTCCTGTTAAAACAACAAGTAATTCCCTCTTATTGTTTAGTTTCTCTCTTTCTCTTTTTTTCAACATGATTCGCCATCGCTTTCGTAACGTATCACGCGTATTACGCAGAAGTTCCTCGTTATTGTCTTGATTTCTTTCCTCTCTCTCTCTC
>NW_012130140.1:37349-43931 GCF_000143395.1 Atta cephalotes
CTCTCTCTCTCTCTCTCTCTCTCTCTCTCTCTCTCTCTCTCTCTCTCTCTCTCTCTCTCTCTCTCTCTCTCTCTCTCTCTCTCTCTCTCTCTCTCTCTCTTTCTCTCCCACCAGATTTAATCATTCCAGCTCCCCGCATACTTGGACTTTTCTGACCGATCAGCGCCGGGTATCATCACGCTACATGCCGCTGGACAGTCAGAAACTTCGATCGTCGTTCATCTACTTCGTTCGGGATTCGTGGACCTTCATACTCAGTGTGGTTATTTTATACTCGCGATTGCGTGTCAGATGATATTTTCAACCGCGAGTTCTCGCGGTCTTCTCACGGACATATTCTCAGCAGAACACGCGTCTCTCGCGTTCTGCCTACGGAATGCCGTAGATAAACAAGAAGAGCGAAAAAGAATCTCAGTGTAAAAGCACGCGATGGAAGAGTTGAAAGATCGAACGCGAGTCAGCATTTTTCAAGATTGGAATAACAGGAGAAATGGGCATCCCTTTGTGAATTTAAGCATTTTAATCTGAAAATTTTCGGAGTGATTGAACTATTCAAGAGATCAACGATACTTGAGAATTTACTGAGGAAAACATATTTCAAAACTTATTATTGTTAGACATGAACAATTTCAAATTGGAGAGACGTTAACTTTCGTTTTTAATTATAATCAGTTGTGGATTCAGTGATATAAGCGATCTCGAAGCGGTTCTACAAAAAGGTATTCCTTGCGTTGGCAAAAAGTCTCAAGGACGGAAAGCGAAAGTGTGCGGTTCTATCTAGGCATCTACTATATTTTGGTACCGACAACATTTCAACAGAAACGCGTGCTCCAAACACAAAAGACTGCATTGTTATCCTAATCGTTTCGTGAAAATTGTACACATCGATATTGATTGAAAAATCGATACTTTTTGGGTAATAAATTATAACTCGACTTAATTCGGTTTTTTAACAAGGAAAAATACATATTTTTTACGCTGAATGCTTTATTTTACATATACGTATCGTGAGCATATCTATTGCTTATCTTAAAAAAGATGATCGTTTGAAACCTATTATTGTCGGCGATTAGATATCACGTGAAAGAATATATTTAAAAATGAACGTTATTATTTCCATAAATTCTTCTTATTGTTAGATATATTTTATTAACATATTGAAAAATATCTCAATTCTTTGAAAATAATCCGAAAACTTTTTGCGCGTAAAATTACTTAAATTAAGTGGATAATTATTTATTGTAATTATATATAACGTTTAGAATACAAGTGACTTTACTTGAATTGGTCCAGCAAAATATAACTCAGTGATAACTATATCATATTACTGTTCTTTGTATGATAACAGTGATCACATCAAATAATCATGAGAGTGCGGTGGCATTAATTGGAAAATCTTTTTTCGGGAAGTACTGTTAAATAGACGATTTTATTCAAAGGAATGGTAGCAGAGCGAAGATCGATCATGAATTTTCGTATAGTTTGTTGGTTCATTTTCTCTCTTGTCACAGCTTTCGTAAATAGTTACGAATACGTCAATGCTGCTAACAAGTGTAAGTAAGACACAGGAAATTGCGAAACTAGTATTCTTGTTATCACATCAGTGAGGACTGCGAAATGTCATATTTCGAAATATTGTCCAAGTAAATTAATCCATAGATGACAAATAAATATTATTAATAAGAAAATTTTTATTATGGAAGAAAAAATAATTCTCCGTTAATTTCTCGGTTAAACTGCTAAACTATATATTTGCTAATACAACACACAAGTAGTTTCATCGTATCACGTAAAAGGTAATTGCAAGGTTGCACGCTTGTGTGTGCAGCGTGTGTGTGTTTTATGATTAATTGTTATTATACTATTTTTGCATACTTCTTGCCAGGCAAGCATTTGAAATACGTTTACATGAAAACTTTAAAATTGAACTCTTCTGTATATCAATAATTATTTTTTGTCCAAAATATCATATAATGATAATAATCAATTATAATAATCATATAAGTAACAATAAATTGTTTCTTTATATAAATATTAATAAATTTGTTTTGAACATGTGAAAAAGATAAATAATACGTCAGATCAATAATATGTATTCTCAAAAATATTTCTTGTTTTTTCTATTAAAAAAAATCTTGTATACAAAATATAAAATCGATGTTTTAGGGTCACTGTGCTTAGTCGATAGTGTACATACTACGCAAAGAATTCTTTCACTCTGTCCGAAACTGGCTAAGAGTCCGGTAGAATGTATTATAGAAACTGATAGGCAAGTATAACGCATAATGACACGATAAAATTTTCTACGATGGAAGTTTTTTCAATGGTTAATATTTAGAAACTTTTGTTTCTTTTTTTGTTCTAAACAAGTTAAAAGACATTTCGTAATAATATATCATAACAATAGACATGTAATAAGTTATAAGATTATTTTGAGACAAAAGTTCCCAAAATATCGAGGCTATAATAATTTTTTAATTGTAATCATTTAAAGTTAGCGAATTATATCGCCTAAAATTTGCGCGTTAGAATATAGTATGTTGTAAAATGCTAAAAGTGAAAGCTAATTATTGCCTCTTGTAAATATCAATATAAATATATTATATGTATGCAAAGATACAATTACTGATATTGCTAATTATTGATATTTCTTCTATGTTAAAAGATATTTTCCCTCGATATTAAGATTTTCGTCTCAAAATGATCTCTGGAATTTTCCCTTAAGTTCCCCATGTTGTTTCTATCTTAAGTTTTCCATTGTTCCTATCTTTACGGGATATCCTTATATATATCCTTATATATATGAATCATTTAGAAAATTAACTTGATGCTAGTTGTAAATATCAAATCTTTTATACGATTTATACGATTGATACATATCATTAAAGTTAAATAACAAAAATAGTACAATTTAGTTTTGCTTTTTTTTTTAATATAATAGAATTTAACTTGGCTAAGTTAAAACTATAGCATTTGGGTTTCAATTTTTAATTTGGTAAAATAATTTTTTTCGAGGAATAATGATTTTTGTCAAAGAATTAAAGCTGCTATTACTTAGATTGAAAATTTAGAATAAGAAAAAGACTTTCAATAAAAATATCTTTAGAGTAAAAAGAAGAATTAAAATTATTACTTGGATTGGAAAATGATATGTAATGATAAAAAGATATGTAACGTATCACTTAAGTTTTACTCGAGAAGCACTATATATTTTTAGCACTTCTTATACATAAAATGTGTATATGTATATAAAACGTGTATATGTATATAAAACGTGAATCATTTAGAAAATAATTTTCTGCTATTAAAAAATTCATTGAAGATATGGCTTTTTCGGAAAAACTGATTTGATTGCAAAACTTATGAATTGATCAATTTTTCAAATACGAGTATTAGAAAATATATGAAAATAATTCTTCTTATATGAAAATAATTCTTTATAGATTTGGGTGTTTACGTCGAGTAGCCAATGGTGATGTCGACTTCACTGTGTTGGAACCAGAAGAACTTGTGGCGATAAGAAACTACAAATTATACAGTGTACTAGTCACGAATGAATTAAGACTCTTCTCAGATGGTAATTATTAAGATAAAAAAATTACGAGAATAAAGTGTCTGAACTTTATCGATATGAATTTCAATTTAAATTTCAATCACTTATTTTTAGATAAATTTAAATTGTAAATTTATTTAAGGAATTTATTTATTTCAAATCAATTATTATAAATAATCGGGACTGATTTGATATCAAAAAATCAACTACATTAAAATTACAATTATCTCAAATGACACGTTCTTTTTTTTAGATGACCATCGTTTTAAGGTAGTGGCCATAGCGCACAAAAATGTGCAACGTATATGGGATGTCAAGGGAAAGCGATTGTGTCATCCCGGTTTAGATACAGTCGATGATTGGACTAAAATTTTCTCAATGGTTGGTGATTCTTTTTTTGTATCAGCGTGCGCTTTAGAATCATATTTATCTATCGTTTTATCTATCGATCTTTCGTATTTCAGTATTTTGAGAATCTGATAATTAAAAAAGAATGCGACGCAAACATGACGCTGTTCGAGAACAGAATGCATGCTCTGTCCAACTACTTCGAAATGGCTTGCATCGCTGGCCCTTGGTCGGCAGACACAACATTTGATTATCAATTGAGTATGTATTCAATTACAAACATGTGCGTATACAAACATTCTATTTTAAATGCGTGTGCATATTTAGATTTATTTATAATCATTACATAATTTATTTATACAATATAATTTATATAACATGTAATGAAAGTTTTCATTTTTTCGTGTACGAATAAGGAAAAATCCTTATTATCATTCACAGAATCGAAATATAGGAATCTCTGTGCCGCTTGCGAGAAGCCAGCTAGCTGTTACAACACCGACAAATATTATGGACGAGAGGGTGCCCTGTTGTGTCTCACCGATGGCATAGGCGACGTTGCCTGGATCAGATTAGGAGATGCTCGCGTACATTTCAAGGTAACTAACAAGTCAACTTACAGACAATGCAATTGCAATATCTTTGAAACGGTGAGCTCAGAAAGAACCGATCTCGTTCTAAGTTATTCTAAAAAGTTATAATTTAAATGAATTGCAATGCAACTCGCGGTACTAACATCTAGTGTACTTGACACAGGCACAGATGATCGATGTGCAAGATTACAAATTTCTATGCCCAGACGGCACCACGAGACCGCTAAACTTTGAGGAACCCTGCATCTGGATATCTAAACCATGGCCGGTCATTGTAGCAAGACCGTAAGTGTTCTCTCTAAATTCTTTGGAATGAGATTTCACTCTTTTGGAATGAGATTCACCCTAAAGAATTAAAGAGCTTTACGTCGCTCCTTCGTGAAGTGACTTCGTAACATTTTAATTTTTTTTAATATATAATTTATGTAGGATTGAAACATTTTAAAAAGTTTTCCTTTTCATCAGATCGAATGCTGAAAATATCGCCCATATGATGAATTCGATGATAAACAGAACGTTCAGTTGGGAATCCAATGTCTTACAGTTGATGGAGAACTATTACATTACCTCTACTGACGTGAAAGATTTGCAAACGCCCGATGATTACTTACATCGATGTAATGTATATATATATGTATATATACTATAGTTATTTATTTTTGATTTCTTATAATAAGTAATTTGTTAAAACATATAATCTATTATTTGTTAATCATTGAACAACTACATAATTGTCAATTTCACAATAAATTAAATTTTCCTCGCACTTGATAACGTTTATTATAACTACGTTAAATAGAGTTTTTTTGAACCACATAAACATTTTAATGTATGCAATTTGTTAGTTTGTTTGTTTCTATTTATCAAAAAGTTGTGTTTCTATTTATCAAAAATCTGTTAATAATTATTAATTATTAATTTAATTGTTAACTAAGATTTGACAGTGGAATAACTTTAATCTAAATTAGAATCAATATATAAAAGTTTCTTATAAAAAAATCTTCTAGAAATATTTATGAATGTAATATGATAAATAATATATTTCATTTGTTTCAACAATGTGGATGTTCTGATCAAAGATCCAAACTTCTTGAGCGCTAATGTTCGAACGGGTTGTCTACCATCAAGAGACGTACGTTGGTGTCTAGTATCCAATCTCGAAAAGCGTAAGTGCAGCTGGCTAAGAGTCGCTTCTATCGTTTACGGTGTAGAACCGTTGATCTCCTGCTTTCAAGAAACTAGTAGAGAAGCATGCGTAGAGGCCATACGGGAAGGAAGAACGGACATTTTTTTGGCGCG
Source organism: Atta cephalotes (assembly GCF_000143395.1). Lineage (NCBI taxonomy): Eukaryota > Metazoa > Arthropoda > Insecta > Hymenoptera > Formicidae > Atta > Atta cephalotes. The sequence continues at coordinate 43,143 of NW_012130140.1, forward strand.
GCCTGAAGAGCTTCTCGAAAATAAAATGTAAATACCTAAATATTAGTGGATCAACGTAAACATGACAAATAAAAATTGAAAATATTTTTTTCAAATCGTTTCTCTTACAGGATGGGTTTGAAGTCTATTATCCACGCGATGGCGCACAGCCGACAAGAGTTGAATAGGATTGCGGCGGTTGTCAAGAGGAATTCCAAGTTCAGAGTTATGAAGGATCTTAAAGGTGCCAAGGCGGCCTTCACAGGCTACAGAAGCGTCGGTGCGATTATATAAATGGGATATAATTTCGTATTTCGCAGTTTCAGTTACCCCAGAATTGCTTTTAATCCATTTCGCCGTTATGGTCTCTTGGTCCCAGGTTGGAACGCTTTTGTAACATTAATGAGGAACGAGTCGAATGGAAATTGGGACTGTTCGGACGCGCAGGCTATTTCAAAATTCTTCAAAGATAGCTGTGTCCTCGGATGGAATAATAAAAATAATGGCAACGAGCTCCCAGTTAATTTACATTCGTTATGCAAGGAAGGTAAGATATAGAGAACACATACAGTCACAATTATAAGCGTGTGCAAAGTGCTCGTAAATGAACTATAATCATAAAGATATGGACGCATTGCATAAATAAATATGTGTGTGTGTGTGTGTGTGTGTGTGTGTGTGTGTGTGTGTGTGTGTGTGTGTGTGTGTGTGTGTGTGTGTGTGTGTGTGTGTGTGTGTGTGTGTGTGTGTGTGTGTGTGTGTGTGTGTGTGTGTGTGTGTGTGTGTGTGTGTGTGTGTGTGTGTGTGTGT
>NW_012130140.1:44629-48083 GCF_000143395.1 Atta cephalotes
GTGTGTGTGTGTGTGTGTGTGTGTGTGTGTGTGTGTGTGTGTGTGTGTGTGTGTGTGTGTGTGTGTGTGTGTGTGTGTGTGTAATAGACCGTTTAAATTCTCGATTCGCTAAGAACAATGTATAGAAGAAAGATATAAAACACGTTATGATCATACAAGAAGTTGATGAATAATCAAAATTGTAATCTCATTGCAGGTGCGGAACATGCTGGTGATGATCTAAGTACTTTTAATTACTTGGCTTCCGGTGTTGTCGACGTTGCCTTCGTCAATTTAAAAGTCATAGAAAACAAAACGGAAGCGGGTGAGTTGAGTCGATTAATTGTTTTGGTTAACTATCTTTATTATGGTTCTATCTAATACCTTCTAATATCACAGGTGATTTTTATTACGAGAGAATTGATAATAAAAATATAAATCGTTTGCCTAAGTACAGAGTATTAGGTCCGACTTTGGCGGAAGCTATAAAAAGAGTTCCGTATTTGCTCGCTTGGACGTCTCTCGGATCGGTATAACTATTTTCTCTTTAACATATAATTTAGCTAATATTAGATGTTCTTATTACAAATATGAATTTTTTTTGTCTCGGCAGATAATGGCACACGAGAATATCACGAATCTAAGACGCCAAGAAATTTATACGATGCTACTTGAAATGGATAAGATATTTGGAAGAAAATTCAATGGACAAGCACCCACATTCTTATTATACGGGCCTTACGAGGATAATCATGGTGTTATCTTTCCTGTAAGTTGAGTACGAATTAGTTTTATTTCGCGAAAAAAAATTTATATAACTCAATCTAAACATGGAAGAAACGATTTTGTTAAAGTATCTAAAAATTTAGGTGGATAACGGATCTAAAATAATTTTGTTAGATAGATAGTAAGTACAACAGTAATTGTATTGAATGATCAAGCTGGTTGTTCAATGTCAAAACTTTTTCAGCAATGTCATCATGTTTGAGCGTCCTACATAATTATTTCGATGGTTTAGCATAATTATTTTCGGAGTTAGCTAAATTTACTTCAGCAAAGTTGTTTTTTTTTTCCATATAATAAAAACATTAAAAATCATAAAAAAATCGGTTTAGATTATTCCAAATTGATTCAGTAAAGTTCACTGTGTTCTCTGTATAAAAGAAAGGAAGAAAAAAGGAATTATGTTCCGGATACTAAAAATGCAAATAAATATTGAGATGCAATTGATTTTGATCAGAGATGCGTCAGTTGAGTTTATTGCTCTGACTAAAATCTAACGATTCTCTGGTGAATCGCGCATTTGATCTAATTTGAATCTTCACACATGCAGTCTAATGGTCGCTCGACGATATCGATTTTTTCTGAGAAAATCTCGTTCCTCGCGCATCCGTAATACACATAGCCTTTGTCACAATACGCCCAAGGAAAATGTGGACACTTAAAGGATACTGATGGTATTCCTTTGGCAGTCAATGCGATTACACCTACGTCGGATTCCGGTGGAAATGATCCTCCAGTTTCTTCTTTGAAGTCTTTTAACACTTCAGCAACCGCTTCGTCGATCGACATCGCCTTTCGCCGCAGTCGTCGTAAGATCTTCTGGGCTGGCGCGTATTTATAAATAGCTTTATCGCAACCCGAAACAGACACAGAGCCGCATTTATCAACGTAAATACCGCAACCGATCGCTGTTCCAGTCGCACTCACGATTCCATGCAGTTTTCCTGATTCTCCAGCTGTCGAGGTTCCGCTAGCCAGACGTTTTTTCCGATCATACGCCACTGCTCCAACCGCGCCAAGCTAAAGTAATTTTCCTTAAAAGTCTTATGAAATGTTCGTGCGGTAATCATAATAAAAAATATTTTAATTACCTAAAATATTTAGAGCAAAAATATATTAGGTCCATAAAGAAAAAAAAAGAGAAAAAGAGATTTAAATTTCGACGAAAGACATTTTTTTCTTCTCTTTATTTCTCTTCCACAAATTATAGGCTTGTTAGACTAATAAAAACGTAAAAACATAACTTATAATGTATAAAATTTTACATTTTATATATATATAAGGGTTATTACAGATACGAGTTTGTATTTAAAATATCTGAAAATTTAGGAAATTTTATAGCGTTTTCTCTTGGGATACGCTGAGTGCAGCATCGCATCATACCGGTTGCGTGTAAGCGCTATAACTGAACTACATTACATTAGAGTGGTACATATCACCCAATAAGCAAGAAACATTTTGAAACATTTCATCAACATTGTAGCAATGTTGCTGAAATGGTCCAAAATGTTTCTTGCTTATTGAGCATGATGTACATTACATCATTATTATGCTAAAATCCTGTTCCCGCTTGACTTCCATTTTCAAATTTTAAATGTCACACTGGTCGCTCTACATCCTTTTGAGACGATGTAACAAAATCCCACTTCGTGCATAAAATTTGCACTACACTGCAGTTTTATCCATGGAAACGAGTGTTGCACTAGTGGGCAATAGTGCAGCCAAGAGAAAACGCTAGATAAAGATAAATCTAAAAAAATTTGAAAATTATTATATATTTTTGTTTGAATATTCCATTATGTAATTCGTCATTATGATAAATTTATTAACCTGTATAAAATCAGGTTCAATTTCCAAGGATTTGTCTATCTCAGCGACTTCGAGAGTAGCACTTTCCTCGTTGTCTCTTTCAATTACACATTCCGGTATGCATTCTTTTTTATTGGATTGTTTGTCCCCATCGTCTAAAAGCTCTTGCGTCTTTCTCGTCTCTTGTGCTTCTTATATTCATCAGTATCGCGATTAATATTTTTAAAATTATAGTTCGTTTTCTCTATCCTTTACCGTTATTTCCTTCTTCGTGCAAAGCTGTCTTCATAACGATCAACTGGTCAGGTGATAAAATAGGAATGCCTGATTCCAAACTAAACTTTTGGGCTCCAGCTTCAACTATCAACACATGTTCCGTTTGCTGTAAGACCATTTTGGCTACAAGAGTGTGAAGTATTGAAATTTAAGCAGGTCATAAATAAACATAATCAATCATTTCTTTGGCGGTTTCTTAAGCGATTTGCTAAGAAAGACAGACCTAATGTTATAGGATGTGCTATATTACGAACGGCACCCACACAACCTATGCGAAGATCATTCGTCATTATCGCGGCATCCATCACGACCTCTCCATTGACATCCAAGGAGCCTCCGTATGCACAGTTAAAGTATTTTTTGCTCTCCATATGACAAATTGCATGTTCAACCGCATCCAGAGAATAGCATCCTTTAGTTAGATCGTGATACGCCGTTATTGCGGCTTTCTTTACCTAATTCATCATAAATATTAATAATTACTATTTTCATTATTAAACAATATTTTTGTTACTTTAAATACGAAGCGCCACTACGGTCTGAATGTTAAAATGTTGAACTATTATATATATTTAAATGAATTAATTTCAGAAATTATAATTGCGTG
>NW_012130140.1:48103-70441 GCF_000143395.1 Atta cephalotes
CTTAAAAAAGTAATAAATTTACTCCTGGCCGAGGCAATATTTTTCGCAATAAGTTTATTACAGTTTTTTAAGATTAAATTTGGGAAATTTGGGAGGATTATTAATATTTCAGATTGATTGCATGGAAAGTTCGACAACTAATTATCGGCATGCAATTATAATTTCTGAAATTAATTCATTTAAATGAATGTATATAATAATTCAACATCTTAATATTCAGACTGTGGCGCTTCGTATTTAAAGTAATGTATCTAACATAAACGGTCTTATTTCCAATCTTATTAATATTATTATTGTTTCTATAAAAAATGATCTTTTCCTAATTTTCTCAAACGATATAATCTTAAAATATTAAAAAAGTGCTATTTAAGTAATACTGAAGTAATGTCTGTATTATAGACTTTTTTGGGCACAAAGTTGTTTTCCTAGAATCTTATGTTGTTTAAAGTGTGTAATGTGAATAGTGAATAATTTAACCTCGTCAAGCATAAATTTCTGTGCGTATCGAGGTATTCTCCCAGCACCTCCATGAACAATGATAACTGGATTTACTCCCTTTTTCTTCTTTTTCTTGATTTGAGCCTCGGCACCAATTCTGGCCAAGATTTTACTAATCCAGGTGCAATAATCGCACATTGTATCAGTATCGTGTGTTTCAGGATTTTCATTGCCTTTTAACATTTTTTTTTGCAAAAATCTCCTAAAGCGTCCGTCGAACGAAAGCCAAATACTGGTGAATTTTACTCGAATTGGAATTACGCGAAAGTGTCACGCATGTGTCATTCGTATATAAAAAAATTATGACGATGTTATTTTATTTTTTCGATAGTAAAATATGCAACGGTGACATATAATAAGTAAATACGATTGCATTTGAGTACAATAATAAATATAAATTTTCTTATCGCAGGATGGCACACGCTACTTACAGCTATACGGTCATCAAACATTAAAGGGACGCAGTTACGATGAAATTATAGAAGAATTTGTGAAACAAGAAATTTGCAATGCTGCTAGTGCATGGATTTCTCATCCAGAGATTCTTTTCCCATACATGATTATAATCTTCACTCTAAACAAATTATTGGATTACTGCTGACGATGGATGGATAGATTACGCTCTCTATACAATGTCATATAAATAGGATAGTTCATTATTGGTGACGTAATATAATTTCGCATAAAAAGATAAATTTTTTAAGCAGTTTTACTTTCGAGAAAATCAAATTTGGAGCTTGAACAATTAAATAATTAACAAATTAATTAAGTTTACATAATTTTCAATAATACAATGCCATATGTCGAAAGATAATTAAACAGCAATTACTATGACAAATGTAAAAATTCTTATAAAAAACATAAATTTTCAATTTAACAATTTTAATATATATGCTTTAAATATTTGTCCAAGTTATTATGAATAATAATTTACATGAATAATTTTTTAAAGCATTTGTATAGAATATATTTACATATATTATATTTACATATATTATATTTATATTTCTTTGTATACATTTATATTATGTGTATAATACATGCATGATATATATATATATATGCATACATAATATAATATATACGTGTGTGCATACATTATATGTATATATACATATAGGCCTGTATTCAAAACACGATTACAACGATGATTAGCGCGCCACATACTATGGTTGCGTTCAGCAGAACGTTTATTTTGCAACTATTGGAAGTTTTTCTTCACGCTGCTTAGATTATATTTTTAGATCTAAAAGAATTATCCTATCTCAGCAGACAATCATAAACGGTTGCAAAACTATTGTGTCCTGCTGAACGCAATCATTATTTTATGTTATGTTTATGTTATATTATTAGAGAATTTTAGAAATAAAAACGCGTTTTTATCAATAAAAGCGTTCTGAATATAATAGGCTATAATATACATACATATACGTATGTACATATTATTTTAGTTTATATATGTATCCTCGTTCAACACTTCAATAATTTTTTATTTCTTTGGCTAGGATATGTAATTTTTTTTATTTGTGTAATTGTTATTTAAATTGTAAATGATTGTGTAAAAAGATAATTTGAAAATTATCCAAGCTTAATGACAGAAATAATTGTTTAATAATAATAATGATTACTTGATAAAAATTATTTAACAGATCTCGAAAGTTATTATTGAAGTAGTTGAATAATTATATCAAACATATTGAAACAGAATGATTGATGTTAAATAATTACTGTTATTAAACAAATCAGTTCTTTTATGAAAATTTTTTCTATATTTATTTTTAAAATAAAATCATATCTCAATTACATTATCAATAATGGATTACCTACATAAAAAAGCTCGATATCAAATCGGCTAGGCTATGTATAAAATTTTATGTATATTTCAACTATATAATCTTATCATTTGTCCTTATTTATATAAATGTTTTATATACGATACACTATATAAATGTATGTATAAATATATTATGAATACTATTTTTTTTCTACATCTATTATCTCTGATACTTTTTTCCCTGGAATATTGTGTATTATTATATTATAGAAAGATACAAATAAGTGCATAAAAATCTCATTCGTTTTATATATAATAAGATATATAAAATTATAACAATACACTTGATTGCACATTGGGAAAATTCAATATTATTCAAAGTTATCAAAGACAATTACTAAATATTACCTTGAAAATCTTACAAATTACAATTTCGGAATAACTCTAAAACTCTATCTCTCATTAATCAAGAGCACGAATTTCAACTTGTATGTCTAACAAAGGAACGGTCGGAATTATCCCTCATCGATTTTAATAAGCTTTGAATATGTTTTATAGAGCATGAAAAAATATTAGACCCATATTTTTTATTTAAGCTTATATCGAGATTTAGGGGGTGAAACCCGTCAAAAATAATGAAAAAGTTATATAGTTTCGTGCTCTATATAACGGCATAAAAGACGTTGCAAAAATCAATTTTACAACAAATTATTACAAATATATAAAAATTGATTTTTGCAACATGTCTTTTTATGTCATTATATAGAGCATAAGAAACTATGCAACTTTTATATAAAATATTTTTGGATATACCTCATAATTTAAAAGATATTTAAGAAAAATATACGATATAATACGATACAATCCATTATTTTTGAGGGGTTGTTTCACCTTCTAAACCTCGAGATAAGCACAAACAAAAAAATATGAATCTAATATTTTTTTATGCTCTACAACATATCCAAAGTTTATCAAAATCGGTGAGGAACAATTCCAATCATTCCCTTGTAAATATTACTTTCTGTGACTAGCATCTTAATTATCTATTGCAATAATTGCAAGTGCACGTATACACTGGAAGTATAAAATCTGTGAATCTTTCTATATCCAATTTTCGGAAATAACAATTGTAATTCTAAAAAAATTATTAATGCCTGTACTCTCACTTTATTAATATATCTATTTTCATTTATGATATTGAAACGTATCGCGAAAATATGTTTAGTTCTTGTAAAAATTCCTCTTTCTTTGAGTAATAGAAATCTTTCTTCAATTTATGTATTTCTATGTTACCAGATTCCATACCAATAGCCTAAAAAAATATATATTTAAATTTATAACATAGAAAAATCTCTTTCGAGTTTAAGATGTTAACTTTTTAAACTCACCAAATATTGATTCGTCATATCTTGATCTATTATGCAAGGAGATAGCTGCATGCTGCTTATCTTTCCCCACTTTCCCATAGGTAATATATATATAGGGCAGATATCACTCTTACTCAAATCCCATATGTGAATTCTATTAAATGAATTCTATTAATAAGTTTTGTAATTGCTCCATCTTATTTTATTTGCAATTTTATTCATTTTATGAAAGATATACTTTACCGAGAACTATTATCCAGAGTATATACAGTCAACGGTTTCGTTTTCGACCATTGCAATGTTTTAATCTCGTCCGAATGTTGTTCGTTTTTCAATTGTACGATCGGTCTCTCTATATTTAAATAATGAAGTCGAATTGTTCCGTCGTTACAGCCAACCTGATGAAAATCAAATTAAAATAAGAATAAAGCTTTTAAAATAAACGATGAAAGAAGTCTTACCCAGAAAAAGGATTGATCAAAAGGACAAACATCAATGCAAGTTGAAGTACCGCATTTACCTAATATTTAATTGAAATAAATTTGATGTTACACACAATACACGTTTGACGCATACATCGAAATAACAATATCATTTTTACTCACTTATCTCAGCTGGTTTGTATGTTAATGGATTAGTTCTATTACCAATATAAGTAGCATGCAAGATATCAGTACTGTTAGTTGCAATATAAATATTGTTTGTGTTTGCACTGTCTACATGCATATCGACAAACATGTTCATTCTAAAAGAAAATCGAGCAATTAGAGGAATCTCAAACATGTACCGAGCTTTCCAAAAACACGTCTCAAATCTATTTTATTTACATTTCTGAGTCTTTCTTCATCAAAAACATTTTCTGATTCTTTATAAGTCTTATGTTACCCCAGTGAGAAAGTCCTAAATCATCTATATTCATACCCATGTTGTGCAAAATACTCCATATTATGAGGCAACCATCTTCGTCTAAACTACATATCTATCAAAGCAATTTAAAAATAAGCGTGGATTAGTAGAGTTAAATCCTAACAGATTAATATCAATACTGTAATATAATGACAACCTGAATAGAAATAAACTTATTGCTTCTTTCTTTACAGATAGTCTCGATCTTAGACAGTACGCGTATCGCAACAACTTGCGATGTATGTGCATCTAACTCTGCCGTTGTCGTGTAAGTAGGCGTTCTGATCACCCAATCTAACTCGTTAGCTTTATCCGTAATCTTCTGATGCCACATCTCATCCTCCTTAAGATCCCAGAGACTCAACGATCTAATTTTAATATTTTATATTGAAATATATTTGATGAATTATATTTAAATTGTTGCAAAAACTATGAAAGAGCTTTAAAGAAAACTCAAGTTGCATACCCATCCTCGAGTCCGGCAAATACCGTGTTGCAATTCGTTAAATGAAAGCAACAAGCCGTAATAGGACACTGCGAATAGAATAATTTCTTCGGCATCGAAGGTTCGGAAATATTCCAAACGCATCCGATACAACAATCAGTGATGTAATCTTGTTTATTTATGGTTTCTAACTCCTGTTCAACAAATTAATTCTATTTTGAACTAATTAATTTGTTTTATAATTAAATAGTAGAACAGTCACGTACCTCTTCCACTGGAACGTGAATGGTGAGCAGAACTTTATTTAAAACATTTGAATAATGTATAATCTTAACTGATCTGGTAGCTAAGAATGTTACTGTATCTACAGAGAGCTTCACGAAACCATCACTGAACGCTAAGTCGTCCACATCATTTTGAAAAACCGTGCCACCATGTTCTCTCTCTTCCAACAACGATAATACAACCGCGCCTGCGCGATTAAGAAAATCATTTAAGCGCAATACATCGTACAATGGTTGTGACAAGAAATTTATATCATCCATTTCGTCCAAATCATTTCCGACGCCTATTTGCTCCTGCAAATTTTTAGAACGTTCAGACTTATACTTATCAATATCTGGAAATACAGTAGTGTATTTCGGCGCTAAGACATGGCGCGAGACACTGCCGTGCCGTGCTTTTATAGACAATAATGTAAACTATTACCATTTTAAATAAATTTATATCTCGTTTATCATGCAATTCTTTTCTACAAGTTACAGGAAATTGCGTCCACTTGTTCTTACAAGACACTTCGTCCGTTTGTATCTCAATGTCCATATTATCGTCGCCGGTTTGGATAAACACCTATAAAAAACAGTATATAATACTCAATCGATCATGGTACAATTATCATAAAGTGTTTTATATATATAATAACATACTTGTTGCGCATTTAATTTCCCGTAGTTTCTTATGAATTCATCATAAGGTATAGGATTGCATTCTAATAATGACCATTCCATAAAGTCCAGCTTTATCATTTCCAATAATTCTTCGCCTCTACTTCTTATCTTTCGCGAGTTCTGTAAAAGATAAAACAATTTAGATATACAATATATATATTTAATATTATGATACGTTCTTGTATAAAAGTAAATTACTTCTTCACGGCGATTCTCTTTTGGTTTACGAAAATCGATAAATGGTACTTGCGACAGCGGCGGAGATCTAGTAAAATCTCCAGAACGACTATCCTCGAAGCCTTCATCAGTGGACGACGGCAAAGATTTATTTTCTGTCGGTCTATCGTCACTGCTCCAAATAAATGTGAACACATTAAATTAATCATATATTTTATTTTATTCTTTTTAAAATAAAACGCTTTAGAGAAAAGCATGCAAATAAAAGTGTAACAATCATAGATGACAAAAAAATGTGCAAAGATAATAAAGTATAATAATAAATTTACAAATATTCATTTATTCATCTTGATACTTGATCTTAGTTATCACAAACCTAAACGTTTTACCAACTGGCTCTCTTAATTCAGGTAACGGCGGTGTATTGGATTGAGTTAAAAGCATAGATTCTATCTGTGCTGCTCGTTTTTTCGCTTCTGCTAGATCATAATGTCCTGAATCAAGCATATGTTCCTCTTCGATCTTTGTGTGTTCCGTGCTTTTCTACAAAAATCGTTTTTATAAAATTATGCATTTCGATATAGAGAATAAATATTCATATAGAATAAGTTTAGCGAGTGATAATACCTTCTCTCGAAGACGCAATTCGATCGGTTCTAAATGAGAACTGCTTCCACTGCTATCTGATTTTTCGCTAATCGAGGGAGTATCGCTGTCAGTGCATTCTTGAAAGTCCGATTCATAATCCTGAAAAACAACATAAATATAATTATCATATATATCTTCAACAACATAATATAATTATCATATATATCTTCATTAAAATTTTTCTTCCGTTTTTTCTTACCTCAAAATCATCTTCATAATCGTAGTCCACCTCATTCGAGTCTGCTTGTATACTAGAATGGCTGTCTGTTAAAACATCTTTCTTCTGTTCTTTTTCCACGATATCTGGTCTCCTTACAGCACTGTGTAGCATTTTTATCTCGCTTGGACTTAGCGTCCTGGATTTCCTGCGTTCTCTGGACAATATTCGTGGCGTAGTTCGATTAGGTGTAGAATGATCTTGCGATTTTTCTTTATCCCTTGATGCTCGAATTGCAATCTTTTTGTTAGATTTAATATTGAGCTGGCCTGTAGTCGATTTTGGCATATATATCGTACTTTGACCTCTCTTCTCTGAATATCCCACTTGTTCTCTGGGTTTCCTCTTTTTAACTGTATTGTCGCTTGATTTTGCAATATTTTCAGGTCTTATTTTAGAAGTTGTACTCTTCTTCATTAATGAATGACTAGACGAAGCATTAAGTGAACTAGATTTTGATGTTGAGGATACTTGTTTGACAGTCTTAACTTGAGAAGATCCAGTGGATGGCTTGGTAGTATTTCTAATCGATTGTGTCCTTGTCAAGGAATTCTGCAACGATTTGGACCCTCTATCTCCATCTCCTCTGTGCTCAATAGTTTGAGATTTCCTTGGAAAATTAGGATCTGATTTTTTCGATGTATCCGTATTGCTTTCGTTATTGGATGACGTTTTTGGTTTTGACCGGATACGTGTCTTGACTTCATCTTTAGGTTCAATTTTTTTAGTTGCTCCCTAGAGAAATAAATTGTTATTGGAGCAAAATAGAATTTTTTATACGCATAGTAAAATTTAAATTAAAATAAATAGTATTAATCTAACAAAATATAATTTTTTATAATAATATGTAAATGCCAATATGAGCCAACATGAAATTGATGTGTAATATAATTAAAACTTTATTAAGCTAATTTAATATATAGTTCGACCCTCGTTTCGAATCTTTTTCTGTAAGTAAACTAATAACAATTAATAATAACAATTAGTAAAATCGCTGTTATGATGATTATGTCCATTTTTAATGGAAAGATTCCCTCTTATTATTTGTTGAGTGTTAGAACAGTTAACTTCGTTTCTCATATTCGTTTCTCATATTTTTTCATATAAAAATTGTAATTCAATAACAAGGTAGGCAGTAATCTCATATTCTTCTGTTTCAACATTACATTAAATCTGTCAGTTTGATGTACATCTTTCCATTAAGAATGGACACAGTCGTCATAATGCCATCTTACTAATTGTTATTGTGTCATTAGTTTATGTATTGAAGAAGAAAATCTGAAACAAAAGGTCGAAACGTATATTATATTAGCTTAATAAAGCTTTAATTATATAATATATCATTTTTCTGTGCTGGCTCATATTGGCATTTACATATTATTAGATTTATATTTTTGGGGCTTATTACTATTACTTTTGTATAATTTTTTGTCAACAAACATCATATATTTGATAACAATAGTTTAATTATTAAGTTAAAAATAAACACATTTAATATTTTACTATTAAATATAATATTAAATAATAATAACAAGATAACTTTATATTACTTAACACTTTAAAAAAACCAGATACTTAAAAATAAACCAATCAAAACAATTTAAAAATAAGAAATTTTTTCATTTTTAATTTAGGCATTATTAAGTGTTATATATTCTTAGAGCGTGAAATAAATTGTATAAGCAATATTAAAGTTTCTAGAATCATTCTTATAAATAAAACATGATTAGACTGAGTCATGTCCATGCCTTCTGTGTAATTAATAAAAAATGCGTGCACATAAAATATCTTTTTTATAATGGTAATAAATTATATGGAATCAATACTCTCTCTTTCTCTATTATGTCTATTATCATAATCTTTACATAGCTTCGCGAAAAATGTCAATAATTTCGAGGTTGACGTAAGTGAAGTAGCTTGACAAATTCACGCGTCAGTTAATAAACAAAAGGGAATACAATTTGCAGGTATACATTTCTGTATCTAGAATGTAATACGTGACACGGCAATCGAACTGATATGTCGAAAACTGTTAAAACACTCACTTTATTGGACATTATACCGCTAATTGATCGGCGTTGACAGTTACAGTCGATCCTAAGGCAACCATGATGTAAACTAATATGACCTATGATGGAAGGGATGTTATCCCTTCCACTATTATTTCTGTGTGTACTACGACGCTCATGCTCGATTTTGTGATATCTCAGGTTGCAAATTCAGTAACGGAATTCTGTTGTAAATTGGTTTTAGAATTAATTTTATTGCTATCAAACCCAAACAAGTCCGAAATGCCGACTTCTTGAAGAATGCATTTGATCAGCAGATATCAATTGAAATTGAGATATTTCTGGAAAATAATATTAGCAATTTCGACTGATGAGATGCACTAGTGCAGTTGTCATACACAATTGCCATAAAAATGTATTAATATCAAATTAAGTCGTACAATCCCCAATATATTTTATTGTACTGTTAATAAAACATATTTTGATAATTTTCATTTCGTTTTTGCACTCATAGTGATTTCGGCTGGGACGCACCGACTTCACATTTTGAGTATCGATGCAATTGATGTGTTCGGCTGGTTGAATGCAGTTCCTCGTCAGTGTCACATATTCGTCTGTAGTCGGTACAGACAAGCGACACATCACACAAAGTGTACACAAAGTGACCTGACAAAAGATGCTTTCCAGACACAATCAGACATTGTGTAACACAGTGAATCGTTTCATCCTTGTTTAACATAGGCAAATAACAACGATGTAATGATTTACTATGTTACACTATGTCTGACTACGTCCTTGCTGGAAAGAACCCAAATTTGTTGGATCAGTTGGTATAAAGCGGGGAACACAAACTTTTGCATAATGCATAACACATAATACATAAGAAAATGTACCAATGGAAGTCCTCCGTTTCTTTCCTTTCCGTCTGGTTCAATTTCTTATGCCTTATGTATTATGCGTTATGCAAAAATCTGTGCTTCCCGCTTAATTGTCGAACTTGATGCTTTCATAAGACGTTGAAAAGCAGCGTGTGTGTGGTATTAATTTTATCGCTAGTGTCTGATTTTGGGTGCATCCACTTGATGCTACAATAAATGCTTCGAAACTTTTACTTGACCAATCGGAAAAAAGAATTTTACCTGACCAATCATGCTTTGAGACATTCGTAACATCAAATTGAGCATAGCCGGGCATAGCCTTCGTCTGACACTGGGTACGATCAACGCGATGCCGCAAAAGCTTTGAAGTGTTATTTAATTGGTCAGTTAAAATTCTTTCTTCTTGGTCCATCAAATGCTTCAAAGCATTTGTAACGAGACTTTGACCACAGCCACTGAAAATTGATATATCCAACTTGAAGCGTCAATTTATGATTTTCGATTACTGATTCATTGTAGAATCAGTAATCAGCTTACAGCGAGTTTTAGGTTAGAAACATAAATCTCTATATCTCTATATCTCTAATATCGAATGTGTATTAAATTACATTTATTAATTTAATATTTACGTTGTTTTTTTATATATTTATATATTTACTCGTACTACTCGAAAACGAAGCTATCGCAATAAAATTTGTATAAATTATCACAATATACATTATTCTTCTTTTTCTTCGTTAACGGTTGATTCTAGTTCCTGTGATCAGGATAAACGTGATCAATTGTATTTCAAAAAAGGAAATGAAAATCGGTCAAACCGAATAGATTTCTCGAAAATCGTGAATGATGCAAACAGTCAAAAATGGCGAATGGAAGTTTTGGAAACTTCTTAATTCTTTTAATACTAGGATCACCTGACATAGCATATCCACGTTTAAATAATATAAGATTATGACTACTTTCTTTAATTCCCCAGCGAACGAGAATGGATTGAAATGAATTGAAATGGGTTCAAATTTTCAGAAATATTGATTCACGAATATTAAAATGAATGCTTTTCAATTCTGAATTTTTATTCATTTATAGTAATTGCATAGAGCATATTTTTATGCCTTTCAATTTAAAAATAATATTAGCTTTTTCTGTGCACACAAACACAATTGTGAATACTGTTCAATTCAAAATTTTGGAAATGCAGTTTTTCAATCCAAATGCATCCAATTGAATTCAATTGAATCCAATTAAATTAAAAAAAAAGTATTCGCTATTTAAAATACGCATTCGGATAGAAAAAAATTTCAATCCATTCTCGTTTGCTGGATTTTCTTATTTTAAGAAATTTTATATATTCAGATATTGGGGGAGTTCCCAGCCGAAACCGCTATAAGTTTTGACAGCACAAAATGATACTAATAAGAGTAAATCAAAAAATTTAAAAATAAAATAAAATTAATCTCTTTCATGATTATACATATTATTTAATTATTAATTAATATATAAAATTGTTTCTACGATAAATTATGGTAAAGCAAGCATGCGAAACACGCTTTGCTGAATTTTAAATTGTTGCAAATATCTTTTTTAGAAATTTTATTTCTGAGAATGCTGACATATAATAATCTATTAGACGCTACATCACTTTTTAGCTCTAACATTTTGTGTTTTCAGTTAACAATAAGAATGATTTCTGTTCTATCAACCGCAGTTATTTTTTTAGTTACCATGTGAGGTTAAAAATTTCTCTTTTACCGACCATGATAAAATATAAAATATAAACAAACGAAAAAAGAATAATATTCTTTTGATTCTCATAGTTTACATCGTTTATTTTATATAGTACTAACTAGTAACTTTCTATTAAATTATTTTTAATTTCAGCAGTATATTTAAAGAATGATGTACTAAACTGATACAGTATACATCGTAATGATTAATTAAATACACATATCATTCCAGAGAGCACGAAATAGTCTAAAAGATGACTAAAAGACGACAGATGTCGCACTACTAGTCATCTTATATGTCTTAAGCCCGATTACACTAACGTTACTTTGATTTTAAGTATGAAAACTCTCTTTGTCTCTATCTCTTTTTTGCTTAAAATGAGACAGAGAGAGTTTTAAGTATCACTTAAAATCAAAGTAACATTGGTGCAACCGGGCCTTATCCTGATAACTAAAGGATGACCTTCTTTGGATATCTTTTGATCGTCTTTAATACTTCTTTAAGTTTTTGATACATATAACATCAAATTCCTAAATTAATTTTTACATAAAACGAAATAAAATTGCATGACTGACAATTAATATACGTCTCATTTCGTGTTTGCGGTGTCCTATGTGCAAGAGTGATTATCTTTCATTATAGTTCTCTTTGAGAATTCGATTACAAAAAAAAATTTAATGTTCATTAGAACACGAGTAAAATTTCTCATAATGTTATACCTTTTATTCTGTCCTGTATAATTTTCAAACACGAGACACTGAACTCCATCTCGCGTCCATCTGGTGGCAATCTCGCGTACTGCTCGTGAATGAGTGATAAAAAGTACCAAAATAACGGAAAGATATATTTTATGTTGTCTTTTCGCCAATATGGAAAATATATCTTTAGTTGATCTATTATTTTGCGAAAATGACAACCATAGAAAGATGACACGAAAAGATGTCTTTTTAAGTTGTTAATTAATTTTTTTAAATTTTTCTTTTCAACAAAACTAAATATGTCTCATAGACATCTTTTGGTCTTGCTAAAAAGACAATCTAAACACAATGTCTTTTCATCATCTTTTAGATACCTTTTCGCTTTGTCGGAAAGACAATTTAAAAAAGATCTCTTTTCGTTATCTTTTAATATTTTGTACTGTCTGGGATATATATTTCAACGTATCGCTAAAATTAAAATCATTCAATAGAAAGTTACTAGTTATAGTACCTCAAGCGCATGATGTAAACTAAAAATCATAATAATTCTCTATCTACACTTTCATTTTTTTTTCTTTTCTCGCCATGTCCTCCCATATTTATATAAATAGAAAGTGAATGCAGAACAGAGATAAAACAAAATACTATTTCACGACTGAACGACTGTTTCATGCAACTATAAAATTTTGGTCTTCCTTCTGCAATTTTTACGTACAAACTGATTTCTAATTTATGACACTGTCGTATATTAATTTTAAACTGTGCCATGGCCAGAGATCGGGAACTTTTTCATCCAAAAAGCATACGCCGACATCGCGTTGCGTTTGATCGTGCATACAGGTCAGCATACGTTAATCAGTTGTTGACACGAAAATATTAGATTGATCAAAAAGTTCATTCGTTTCTTTCCTATGAGACTAGATAACCAATCATGCAACAATTATGTCACAGCATTAATTAAATAGCTGTGAAATAAAATGACATACAATGATGAGAGTTGTAAAATAATAATTAACTTAATTTATTGTAATTTGCATTATTCTCCTAATTAGGTCACCTGTCTCGGCGCGACATTATGACAAGGAATATTTTCCCCGACAGGACATTGAAAAAGCGACAGTATTCGATTTGGTGTACAAATATCTGGACAAATGCGCCAACCAGAATATAAAGGAGAGACAGCGAAACTGTGCGTGTAATAAATTCAATAAGCGACACGCGAGAAAGAAAGATATTCATAGACATGACTTGGCGACAATTCATACAAATCTCGACGAAGAAATTGCTAGTGATGGCGAGCGGTCTCGATCACGCACAAATAAAAATATCCTTAAAAGAGCACCTAGAAGCTCATCGAAAGAATGTATCACCGATTATACAAAAGCTGTTCGCAATGGTACGTAAAAACCCTGGTGAAAATAAAAATTGAAGCGTAAGTCAAATGTAATGGGAGAGTAACAGAAGCATAAACGAAACTTTTAAGAAGCAAAAATTGAAACATCAACATCTAAAAGAAGCATAAATACTTCTTTTATATTCCAATTTTCGCCTTCTAGAAGTTTACTCTCTTCTGTTACTTTCCCATTATCTTCGATTTAGACTCCGATTTAGACTCCGATTTTGATTTTCATCAGAGAACTCATTTTAATATTCAGCAATTGAATCTAGCTTGATATTAAAAAAAGACATAAATTTGTAGAATTATTACAAATAGAACATAATCATTAAAATGACATTAAATTGCATCAAAATGATTATTAAAAGTCACTTTTCAATCAGTAATAATTAATTTTAACGTTATTTTGACGTTATCGTAATTTGTTCTGCTTATGAAATGAAATTTTTCAGAATTTTCAAGAAGAAAAAAAGAAGAGATAAGTATAGAAATAAATAAAATATAAATTAATTGTTACTGTTTGATTTCTTTTCTTAGAACGAAGACGTGCAAAATTCTACATACGGGAAGCACTTATATATGGTTTGCAATCTGGATTGTTAATCCCAATCGATTTACGGAAAAACATGCTGCGTGTTTCACGAAAGGTAGGAGTTCTATTAAGAAAAAAGACAATGAAGAAACGCGAAAAATGAAGATTTATGTCAATGCGACAATGAAGATTCATCGAATATTGCGACTAGCGATATTGAGCATTCTGTGTAAGATTGACAGACTCGATCGTAATAAATTCAATCATCAAAAGACATGGTTTCATAATATTTGCAATGCTATTTTTATACTTTAATTATTTATTAAATATAAATAAATAAAAATGAAAAAAATGTAAATAATAAAACCAGTAATAGAAAAGAGATTATATTTTTATATTTCTATTATTTTTAATTAAAAATTTAACAGGCACGTATATGTATACATTTTATTTATAAATGCAACAAATTTTGTGTTAAACACAAAAAATTTTTATATTAAACAAAGAAATTTACACAAGACTTTTTATTTCAAAATCTAATATGTTTAAAAATTGTGTAGAAGAACAGAATCTTACAAGTAGAATCGGAAATATATATTAATTTTATTTTCCTGCAGTAATTAATGGAACTAATTATCAAGATAAAGAAATAATAATCACATTCATTTTCTCGAGCTATTAAAAATATATTTATACAATCCTAAATTTTCAACTCGCATTATCGCTCTCCCCGTCGTTCGCATTCTTTACGACATCGTCGGATCCACCTTCTCAGTTCTCGTTCGCGTGCCGCAGTTCTTCTTTGAGGAACTCGTGCCCTCAATTCATCGTATATACTATCCTCTGTGTCTTCATCCTCTTCGTCATCTTTTATTCTTTCTTCTATATCTTCTTCATCTTCCTTGGCGTCATTGCGACGACGTCCGTTCCTGATGACGCGAGGACGAGGAGGTCGGATCCTTGAAAGTTCATCTCGAGTGACAACTTCGGCATTACAAGTACAGTCCATATCCTTCTCTTTCATCGTAGTTTCATCTTCTTTCTCATCTGCGCGTTCCACTCTTTGATTTTCCACTCGCGCTTTTTTCGCATTTTTAGCTGAATCTGGCGAAGGAATCCTTAAGATTTTTCTGGAAGGTCCGGGAATCGGTTCCGCGTAATTGTCACGTCGTCGATAATCTTGGATGTCCGAAACATCGGCATCAAACTGCTTGCGACGATCCGCATCATCTCTTTCATTAGTTGATATTCTGGTTGAATGAAAAATTGGTTGCGAATCGAGAATGATAGTCCTGTGAGATTCCTCGCATGGCGATTTTAGATTTTGACGAGGACTTTTGGGAAATCGTTCGCAATCACATACATTATTTCTCTGATTATCGATTTTTTTACGTCTTCTCGATGTACCTCCTATGATGCGACCTTTGCAATCCAAGGAACAGCCATTCCATTTTATCGGTTTAACAACGGGGCCGATCAAGTGATACTCGTTGTTCAATAATTCTATGACAAATCTATTATGTTGTGATTGTTATTGATTTACAGTAAACAGTGAAAAATATTTTTAAGAAATTGAGTGGTAAGAAAGAATACCTGTATCATCAAATTGTTAATAAGCTATTATTTCTAAAACTATGGAAGCATACTATTTATTAGAACACCAAGGAAAAAAAGAAGAAAAAAATATCAAATCTACTTAGAGCTGTCTTTATTTTATTATTTAATATTTATTTATGTATAATAAAATATTGAAATTCTTTAGCATTTTGGCCGCAGTTTTGCGGATCAAGTGAATATCTGTCATCTTCTATTGTAGTTTTCAAACGCTAGAATTTTATATAATATATACAGCGCCATACAAATCTGCCGTATACATAATTAGCATCGAAATATCGGTCGATAAATGAACAGCCTGGTAACAAGATAAATCGCGCAATAACAGTGAAAAATATTGTCTTGTAAAAAACACGATTGTGTCTTTCCATAATCGAGAGAAAGACAAAAATATCAGTTTGTTAAACTGTATAACATACATATTTTAGAAACAATCCCTGGTGAAAATTTTTCTTATAATTTTTATGCGAATTGGAATATTTTTCAGAAATACTCAGAAATATTCGGAAAGTTTACATTTTCTCTCAGAACTTCTTATTCACAAGTAAATTCTGAAATTTCTTATCCCATAATTTTTGAAAAGTATTTTAAAATTTTTTAGATTTTGCAACATTTCATCAGAAATTATACAAAAAAAATCTTAAAAATCTTACGATATTTCATAATTAACATTATGAAAAATTCTGAGAAAAGATGTAAATTTTCTGAGAAATGTTCCAATTCATATAAAAAAAATGTGAAAGTTATAAAATTATAGAGAAATTCTGAAAAATTATATAAAAATTTTGAAAAATTATATAAAATATTCTGAAAAAAATTTTCATCAGAGGTGTGTTATAATAACAATATATATGTATATGTATACATTACTCCCTAATAGAAATCTAATTTAATACTGAAAAATAGTAATATTAATTACTTATTTTAAGTATTGTTGTTCAAGTGTTTAATAAGTAATAATTAATTATTACTCTTCACACCAAAGAATTAAATTTATATGTATAAAAGTATAATTTAATGTAAAATAATAAAAATAGAAAATGTGCACGTAATTTCATATGAGATATGTATTTCATCCAATTGACCTTCAATGAAGCGACGCTGAGAACTAACCCTTGAGAACAGACCTGTCTCAGCGCGGTCCGCACCTGAGCATAAAGGTCACCATTGTAGCGATAATGCGACTGGATATAGTCGGCGATCTCCTCGGCGCTGGACGTGGACGGCTGGTCTATGTCGCGCTGCAACAAGCGCATTGCTTCCATCACGCGCAGCGAGAATCTCAACGAAGTCTCCACGCCGCATTTGCATTGCCGGAGTATTTGTGGCGAAAGAAATTTTCTGTCTCTTGAGTCTTCAGTCTTCTTTGTTGTAATCGAATATAACAGACTGTCACGATTAATGTGATTCAATTTAACATCAAAATTGATAAAATTGATAACGACATGCATTAAGCTATTTCATGAATATCTATAATATTCTCGAATAACCTATATATTTGACAGTATAATATTTTACTGATATACAAAAAAATATAGATTTGACTTGTGATATAATTTTTTTATATAAAATGAGATCTTGAGATCTCATTGGCTAACACTTTAAAAACGAATGATTAAACTAATTGTATTATTAAACGAATAAAAGATATTCTTTGCGCTAATTTACTTCCTTAGGCGTATCATCTAATTTCTCGCAATCTCCTAGACAAGTTTTATCTCGTGTCGCATCGAAATCGTTTTCCTGATCTTCATTAAGAATTTCATCGACTATCGCATTGACTTTTTTTTCTATTTGTCTAGCATTCATCTCATTGTCAATTTAATCTATTCGAAAGGTTAGTGGAAAATATCATTAAGACATGTATGTGTCTGAGCATTCTGAAGTTTCAGAAGAGAAAATTCTTTCAAGAATCGCATAGGCGAGTTTTTAATTTATTGATTATAATCAGTCACATTATGTGCAAATACAACTTTGCTGCGTAAAAGCTACACTTATGTATAATGAGATTGATCAATCAATGGCTGCATTCAGCAGAACGTTTATTTTGGAAACTGTTGGAAGTTTTCTTCGTACTGATTAGGTTATGCTTTTAAATCAAGAGAAATGGTCCTATCTCAGTAGAGAATCATAAAACGGTTGCAAAACTGTTGTGTTCTGCTTGTGAACGCAACCAATGAATTAAAAAACTCGCCTAACGTGAAAACACATCATTCTCAATATATTAAATATTATATACGATATATATACGATATATATAATATTAATGTACAATAATATAATATAATGTAATATAATATAATAAATGTGCGGTTTTTTTTTTCAGATATCTGCATTACTTCAGCTCGAGCGCTAAATTGGAGGTTCACAATGAAGATTGTGAAAAATTGAATGATTGTGCGATCAGACTATCGAACGAGGATGACAAGTGATTGAGTTTCGGCAACCATTGCAGAAAGGAGTGCATCCCATTCGTTGTCTACGCCGACTTAGAGTGCGCTTTGGAAAAGTTGGATAGGAACCCTAAATCAGTTATGTACAGGTATCAACATCATAACATGTTTAGCTTCGAATACGTGCATTGTTCTTACGACAATATCATTGTATGTTTTCGCGATAAAGATTGCATCGCAATTCGCTTGGACAGTTAGCACATAGTGTACAATCCATAATTTCGTCTAATGTACTCATGGCAGATTTTACGCAAGATGACTGGGAAAAATTCAACAACGCACTGTCATATATGCGAGAAACCATTCGCGCCAGACGATACACGAGTACGCGATCATAGTCATTTAACCGAACGATACAGAAACCCTGCACACTGCAATATAAATTAGAAGGATTCGCGTTGCATACGTGTAGTATTTCAATCTTTAATTATCTGGCTACATCTCTGGATAATATTGGACACAATCTTCGTAATGTGATCCTTCGTAATGCGGCTAACTATTCTTCTTTTATCACTATTTTATCTACTGAAGAGGACCCGAAGCGAGGGTCGAAACATTTGATTAATAAAGATTCCATTGTATCACATACTGATATTCTGTTTTGACCCATATTGGCATTTACATCACTAGATTTAATCTTTGGATCTATTGTTATTACTGTTATTACTATTATTTGTTTAATGTAATATTGTATAATACAATATAATTTATCATAAATATTTAAATTATACAATTTAATAATTTAATACTTGATTTGAAACCGCGCATGTTGAAATTTCCAATTTTGAAAGCGAGCTTTTGCTCAAATTCCTCTCTGTTATGTTAATTTTGAAAGATTTAATAAAGGTACGAGTCTAATAAAGCTTCCTCGCTAGGATTCGCGGTCCCTGTATCGATTCGCAATCGAAATAACGCCACGAGAAGGTGCGTCGGTCAAGGGGCGTAAATAGAGTGTATAGAGAAAAAAGTAGGAGGAGCAGCCGACCTGACGTAGGTTATCGGGAGTGCATATGTGAAATATTAATAAACGGGCAGTCAGTGAACGACTACGCTGTACGCGGAAGTGTTTTTGCACGTTATCGATATATTCCTCGGCTTTCTCCACTAGATACTATAGGTACTCATGCTGTGTACAAATTACAAATTGCCATTCTGCGAACATGAATGCAATAGACACTTATACACACGATAGATTAGATAATTATAAAATTTTATACTCTATCGCACTATTTTTACTTTAACAACATCGTAATTTCTTCTCCCCCCCCCCCCCACCTCATGCTTTGGGATTTTATGAAAAGATTCCATTCATGCCCCCATCAATCTGTGTATGATGTCGAAAATATTTGAAAAAAATGTCTTTATTCTAAAATTTTTAAATAAGAAGAGATATCCTTGTATTTTATCACGAATATATTAATATATTATTTTAAACATATAGTATTATTTTTTATCGTTTTTTAATCTCTCAAAGATTGCAGTAATTGTTACGAAATAAATTAGAGATTGGGAAGAAAATAATTGAGAAGAAAATAATTTTCAGCTTCTAATTTGTCTAGATATGCCCATTATTGAAACCCATTACACACGCAGTTAATAACACTTAATTGTATTATTAAAATAAAAATTTACAAATTGTACCCTTCAACCTTCCTTGCATATAACAGTCATTATTATGACTCAAGAAACAGCTCGTGATAAAAATAAGATTATGCGAGCGAAGCACAGGTGAATCGGACGAAAAGGTGAGACTCGGGCGGTGCGAATCGGACTTGGCAGGCACCACGCTCCACTTTTTCTTCGATGGAGGGACGACGAGGCGCTGGTGTGAGCGATTCCGCTTGTTGTTTCGCGCCGTTTCTGATAAGAACATAGCCGGGCCGGCCAAGAATTACCTGGACGAGTGCGCAGAAGGATAAGAATAACGGTGCCGGCCCGGTAAGCCGCAATTTGCCAACGGCCTGGGAACTGAAGGGCTGTGGATGGGTTGCCGTGTTCCAACGGGGGCAAATAGTCTAAATGAAAAGACCCCTCTGGTGCCCCTCTTATAGATGTAACGTTGCTTGAAGCACGTCATCCGAAAAAAAAACTGGATGATCTCTTTCTCGTTCGCCAACTACCTCTTCTCAGCTACGATTATTTATCCGCACTTAATTACAACGTAGATACTCTTATCTGAATAATGATCCTTTCTCGAAAATGAGAATTTAAATTTCGAACTCTAAGGCTTGCAGTATTAATAGTCGACTCATACATTTAAGACTTAAAGTTCTAAGTACAATCCTAAGATGTTGTCAGCCAATTACAGAACTGTATTAGCACTTTACATTATTATTTAAGACAATCTTAAAATAAGAATAGATCGTAAATACTGGCCTATAAACCTATGAGTCGTTTCTTTCTTCGGTGGCAGGTAACACGTCGAACGCGGGCATTGAAGTCTACTTGCGAATCTTTGCATTAACTTAATGCCGTTATATTTTGATTGAATATATGCAATTAATAAAGGAACAATACGAAAAGAAAATGAAAAAGACTTATCTATATATAATATATAAATGGATAATCATAGATAAATGGATAATTTTTTCGCGATCAATTAAACTACTATCCAATAACTTTTCGAAAATTAAACGCCGAATTATAATTAAGCAAATCGTACCTTATCGTAGATACTTTGATGAATTTTTCCGCCGAAACACCGCTAATTAGTTAAGTCTTGATAACGATTCTGCGGTTCTGTGGGCTGTGAGTGGGCGCGGAATGAGCGCGAGATTATAAATACCCGGCGGAGCCGCAAAAGTAAGAAAAGTTTAATCAGGACTTGGAGAAAGAGAGGGAGGGCCAAAGAGGGAAAGAAGAAGGGAAGCGAAGGGAAGGGAAGCGTCCTCGTGACGACTTGATGAGATAACTTTGCCCAAGTTGTGAAACAAGGGGCGTCACGATACGTGACTTCATGCGAGGGTAAAAGGAGAATCCGTGCTTCCTCATGTATTGGGGTGAGAGGGTGAAAGCGGAATGAGACTAAGGGGCCAGACACGCGACCACCTTGGATACCGCCCTGTCCTGTTCCTGAGGTGTATGACGACGATCGTATATGGCACGTTTACGATGCGTAAGAGGTGACTTCCTTCTGTTTCGTGCGAGGAAACGGAGCGCATTTTTGCGTGCGAAAATGCCTGTAAACTCTTCAGGGTTGGTACGGGGGGGAGGGGTGCTAACAACAATTCACGTGACATTTCGTGTAAAGTTTGGGCAATATTATCGTGAGCATTTGACACGAAATATATCAATGTAAAAGCATTAAAATAAATAGGACTGCTCTTGCGCGCGCGCGCGCGCACACACACACACACACACACACATACACACACACATACACACACACATATAGTTTTTCAATATAAGTTCTACAATGTTATGTCCCGAGAAGAAGAGTACACTCACTTGAGTGCGGCAAATCTACGCGAAATAAAAAAATCACCTGCTCACAAATCCTTAATGTACGTATAAGGATATTTGCACGTACGTCATGAGCCGTCCGAGGGATGTCGATTAGACCGATTACCGCTGGGATCGTCGGAGGCGGGTTCGGGGATGCGTTCGCCAGTTCGCCGGCTCATCACGTGACGTGATGTCACGTTACCTGGTGGTCGCCGACAGGTGTTCAGGTTCGCACGAGGTCCGATCGCGAGCAAGGACTAGGCGCGGAAATATGGCCCGTTATCGGTACAAATCCAGCTACATGATGGTAATAATCAGTACATCCGAGCAGCGGACGACAAGAAGCACGCTCGTAATAATAATGTTTTCGAGATCGATCTCTCTACAAGAAACATTTCATAAAAACAGTCTCTCTCCAAATAAAAAAAAAGATGCGAACGCCTTTCCGTGACATCTACAATGAGACTCGATTAGACATCTAAAGATAGAAAAGCGCGGAAAGATTTTGGGATGTCTCTTTGAAGAGATATAAATCCAGATTCCAAAATATAAATAAAAGGGATAAATCGCGTTTCGTAAAGTATAAAAGATTTTATATATATATCATTTT
>NW_012130140.1:70461-97428 GCF_000143395.1 Atta cephalotes
ATATATATATATACAACGTTACTTGAACGTGAGTTTAATTTCTCTCGCAGCGCATGCTGAACTCGCTTGAGAGGGACATACGATTGTTTCGAAGGCGCCTGTAATTGCGGCGCCGTGGGATCACGACCACGTGGCACCGGTCCTTTCCTTCCCCGCGTCCATCCACGGCTCGTCGCTCCCTTCCGCAGTAAATTAGATATTACGATACTAAATGACGTTATTTAACCCGCGACCGTGCGTGCCCTACCACCGGGAGTTGAATTGTGCGGGTCTATGACATTGTTGCGCGAGCAACGCGCAGGTGTACATACATACAAAGTCGCTCGCAATCATTACGATCTTCACGATTGCATTTCGAATGATTCCCATTTAAATACACGATCGTCCACGATTCAACATTGATGACGGATAGAAAAATTCACTCGACACGTGACACTTTAAAACTTAATCTGTATGATATGTAATCTTTACTATTTTTTAATTTTTATTCTTGCCTTTTTCTTTCCTTTTCGACCATTTTGTTTTGCAATCATTCTGATTCCTTCTCTTCTGAAGTTCACTTCCTTCTCTTCTGAAGTTCACTTTAATGTTTGATGATAAAAAAATAGAGGAGCAGGATGAAAGACAAAAAAACAAGAATGCAGGTAAACAAGAAAGCAAGAAATAAGAAACAAAGAGAATATTGTAGATTAAATTTAAAACACTTTTGAAAAGAAGCTGGGGGAGGGGACCCTTTTTATATTACTTTTTGCTCTCTTAGACTCTTCTCAATGTTATCCAGATAAACGCTATCGGACAGTATAACGCACGTGGAAAGGATCGCGAAGGTTAAAAGGACACGGAATACGATCGCGAGGCAAAGGTAATCGATCTCTTGACCGTTAATCGCGGGCTAGAGGATAATTACAGGACGGGCGAGTTGCAACATTAATGAGAACGAGGAGAGGGACGAAGGAGGGGAGCGATCTAGTATAGCACGCGCCACCAGCTAATTTACTTCATAATAATTACCGGCGGCGCATTAAACATTCGTACGTAGGTAATGTGAAAGTGTCAGGTGTTGACTGTCCCAGAGGCAACATTAGAAGGCAAACGTAGCGTACGTTAGCTACGTGGTGGATCTATTGCGAGACCGCACTGAGGTGCGCGTGTATAACATGCTTCTCCGCCTCGCATGTGTAAGACTCGCACCTGCATCGCCGCTCGAGGTCTCCCAGAAGGACGACTAGGGAAGAAGATCATATAATTTCTCTGAAAATAGAGCAGCCGAAGAATCGCGTTAACTCGCCCGCCCCCGCGTGCGAAAGTTTCCTGAATTTCCGTACCGATTCGATCAAACTTGCCGCGAGGCGTTCGTGATTTTTCCTCATATTTTCGAAAGTCCGCATTACTTCTGAACGATTCGGAGAAAGAAGAATTTTTCTATCACTTGCAGTATTTTATTTCTTTCGTATTCCTGATTCTCCGAAGCTTAATAAGCTCTTTAAGCTTATTATTAATCAACTTTATCTCTTTTTTGTCTCTATTTCCTATTTTTATCTTATCATTACCATTCGGTTTATATTCTCTCTTTTTAAAAGATTTACTTTACGATAAATTCATTTCTTCCTTTTTTCTCTGGTGAAAATTTTTCTCATAATTTTTTTACGAATTTTTTACGAACATTTTTCAGAAATATTCGGAAAGTTTACATCTTCTCTCAGAACTTCTTATACAAATAAATTTTGAAATATTCTGAAATTTCTCATCTTATAATTTTTAAAAAGTATTTTTAAATTTTTTAGATTTTTTAATATTTCAGAAATTATATTTATAAAAAATCTTAAAAATCTTACGATATTTCATAATTGACATATGAAAAATTCTGAGAAAAATTTTCACCAGGATTATCTTTCTTTTATATTAAATATGCGAACGATATAAAATATGAGTATGATGAAAAATAAATGATGAATGATTTAAAAAATTATGCATGTCATATAAGAATTACAGATCGAGGCCGTGTAAGATATGTATGTGCGATAAGCGCCGGCGATCAGTCATCGCGAGGCCGCGACGTACTGTCGAGCGATGAACCACGCGAATCGCAGATAATACAGGCATAATGATTGGAAGATCAGAATCTCTCCGGTTACCTGAAATTGCGGTACTGGTCGTTATTCTTTCGCGACAATGAATACTTTATATTGCGCTATAGCCTATATTATTCCTTCATTATGGGCTAAAACGTGTAAAATCAATTTTGAATATACAATAGTTTTAAAAATAGTTTTAAAAATAAATTCAGTTTCTAAACCTGATTATTCGATATTTGAAAAAAGAGAACACTTTTTCTTCCTTCGCTTATTTAATTACCTGAAAAGAATTTGCTAAAGTATATTTAAAAATTTAGCTAAACACAAATCTGAAAATATATGGGCGAGTTTTTGTTGGCTCAATTTTGTTGGATCATCAATAATTATGTAGAACATAATTATGTAGAACATAATTATTTAATCGTTGATAAATGATAAATGCTGCAAAAAAATGTTAACATTCTAATAACCAATTTGTGTATCAATCTATATAATTATTGTACTTTTAATGGTTCCAATAAAATGGTTTTCAGATCCGTAGTAATTTAGATAAATTTTTAAATACTCTTCAAAACCGTTCTTTCCATGTAGAGTTAATTTGTAACATAAGTGTGACTTATATGAATATAAAATTATGTATAAAATAAATATTATTTAAAATTCGATTAGAATAAATTTAAAAAGTCGAAGGCTTGCAAATTTGCAGTTACACATTATCATTATATATACTCTATCAACTCTCGACACTCTATAATGTCTCTGAAGATAACATATACGTATGATTCACAACAACGCAATAAATGATAATACATTAATATCCATTAGTATCGAAGAACACAAGAACATATAGATTTCGTCGAGGATTATCTACGTGCGTCCTTTCGCACATCATGACCTATTATGTGCCGCGGATTGCAGATTGGTCTCGCGATACAGATAAGAAAGAGGTACGGTGAGAAGATAGAGGGGTGAATATACCGCGATTGGTTAGAGGATTCCGCGCCCGCGTTTTACCTTGTCCAACGATCGACGATCATATCAATGGCAGCAACGAATCAACCGACGGCGTAACAACGCGCATGCACTTGGAGGCGGAGTGTTCGATCACCTTCAACGAATTGAGTGGCTCCCGGTGCTTCGTGACCGCGATGTTGCAATACATGACGTGACGCGGCGCGTTATCGCACTTGATGTAGCCGAGTATCCAATAGTCAGGGCAAACCAGAACAAACTGTTAATCCGATTGTCGCAGTCGTTCGTTACGGGAAGTCGAGGCTTTCTCGTGAGAAAGCTCGAATCTTTGCGGAATCGTTATCTTTGAACTTTGAATGACTTCGATTCATTCTTAGTATGATCGAGTTTTGCTTGAGACATGACGAGTGATTCATAAACATCAGGAAGATATAAAGAAAATGCCGATTTTCAAATCCTTTGATGACAAGATTATTCAACATCTTTATCATCATGTGAAATGCGTGAATAGTGAAAAAAAATCAGATTATAATATTAAAGAAATTCTGCATCAACGAAGAATTTAATATATAAAACATTGGATTTAAATTTTTCTATTTTGACATTATTTAATATCTTCATATATTTTGTAACTTTGTATGCATAAAAAGCGCATATAAGAGACATGAAATATGTCATAAACATAACAAGAAAATAAGTACATATTTTCAAGAAGAGATTTTTGCACCATAATCAAGCATTGATTCATTGGTTCATTGAATGGAACCTTTTGCTTCCACGAAAAATGTAATTGGCAACTGCGACACAAGTTATGTCTAAAGAGACTCTTAAAGTTTGACTGATTTTTTAAAGACCGTTCACTTACGTAACAACTTAGAACGCTTGTATTTCTCTCGACAATTAAGAGTAAATTGTTGGACAATCGGAGAGATGCGTAAAATCCACCTCGCGCATTGAGAGATACTTTTCGAGAAATGAGTTCGCACTCTCATGCGAGGACATTGTGCACCGGAAACGCAATTTCTGGCGCATTTTCGGCGCTCCATCTCCTGCGGAGTTACAGCCTATTTGCTCCAAACTCAGGTGCGTAAATCCTAAAGTTATAATGTAGAAAGATCAAGTGAACACCAATTTCAAAAAAGCGCAATCATTCAAAGTAATAATGATATTTGTGACCAATCAGGAATTGGTCTCGAATTTTATAAGTCAAATTTTATTGTCTCAAATTTTTCAAGCAAATATAAAACTATTAAAAATTAGGCACTAAGAAACTTGTTACTAAGAATCATATTTAATTGTCATCAAGTGCAATATTATATGGTGTTCTCATATGCGTGAAGTTTCCTTAATTATAATTAGAGAAAAGAAAGATGGAGAAATATGTTTTGAAAATTGTTACATATTGGCTGCGTTCGACAGAATGTTTATTTTGCAACCGTTGAAAATTTTCTTTGCTGAGATAGGACTATTTTCTTTTGAAATAGGCTAATCTTCATCGTGGATTTTTCAATTGTTCTAGAACACTCTGAAATTAAACATTTCTTTTATATTCTTTTATATTCTTTATCTTTGAAAAAGTGTTTGGGATGTAACGTACGATATTACTTTCTATTTGCCAAAGATCGTAATACTTAAACTGAAGAATCTTCATTATTACTTTATCTTGATATTTCAAAAATTTTTCGCGTAGATACATTGAGAGAAAAATATACTAAATTTTAATAAATATCTATTTAAACACACACAATGCCAATTGAATATTAATAAACACATATTTATTTAGTATGGAATTAATTTAATTTAATTATTATTATTTTTTTATTTAGCAAATATTAATTTATTTACAAATAAATATTATATTAGTATTATTCAAACAATTATTTATTAAAATTCAGTACATTTGTCAGTGTAAGATAAAAATTTTATTTTTAATAAAAATGTCTCTTTTTTATGCTAATTTATTTTATAATGTGATGATTATATCGCTCACGATCCTCGGGACCAAATATGCGAGACGGCTCGAGATGTTGCACATGTGCTCGTACATATATTTATGACACTCGAGACAATAACAGTATTTAAACATTTTTTTATATAGAGTTATCGTATTGAAGTAGCAAATCGAACTCCTTCGGATCCTTCTCAAAATAGACATTTAACTGTTGCAGTTGCAACAGTTTCAAATTAAATTCAAATTAATAATTCTATAACATCTAATCAAAGCCCAAATATTTAAACATATTCAATCGCCAGGAATAATGAGAAAGCGAGATAAACAAGAGCGATAGAGGCAGGAAATATTTGGATGCGAGAAAAAGGATCTCAAAGAAAAAACAATTATTACGTTATTGCTGAGCAATAACGAGTGAAAAGAAAAGATCGAAGAGCTTACTGCGAGACGTGCTGTAATCGTTTACATATAATAAAATAGGCTTACGAACACGGAACGAAATCTCTAATTTGTTCGCTTATTCGATATACATATCCAAAATCCGCCAAAATAAAAAATTAATAAAAATTTTGCAACTTCATATTGCACGTGTAAAATTTCAATTTTTCTTATACATTATATTTTTCTTCCTAGCAAAGGAGAATGGATTGAAATGAATTCAGATTTTCAGAAATATTAATTACGAATGTTAAAATAAATGCTTTTCAATCCTGAATGCATTTTTATTCATTTATAGGAATTGCATAGAGCATATCTCTATGCCTTCCAATCTAAAAATAATTAGCTTTATTTGTGCAAAATACATTGTGAATACTGTTCAATTCAAAATTTTGAATAGGAAATGCAGTTTTTCAATCCAATTGCATTTAATTAAATCTAATTGAATTCAATTGAATCCAATTAAATAAAAAAAAAGTATTCACTATTAAATAAAATACGTGTTCGGATAGAAAAAAAATTCAATCCATTTTAATTCCTTCTCGTTTATTGGGTTTGCTTCATATTTTTGTGTCAAAATGTTTTATATTAAGTAAATATAGAGATACTTTAAATATATCGTTTAAATATCGTTAATATATTCTTTATTTATCGTTTGGTAGTTTCCGTTATGCACAAGTAAGCAAGTTGACCGATATCTAAATTGATCCTTGATACTTTCCAACGTTCTCCCAGCTCCTCCAGTAGCCGTGATCGTCTAGTGGTTAGGACCCTACGTTGTGGCCGTAGTAACCCAGGTTCGAATCCTGGTCACGGCAATGTGAAAACATTGTCACGGTGGAGGTATTTTTTTTATACAAATTTTATTTCTTATATTTTTTTATTAATATCCATATCTATTAAAATAGTATATATTAATAAATAGCTTATTATTATATTAAACTTAACAATTTTTCGGAATAATAAATTCAACATCATACTTATCAAGCATTTATTATCTGCAAAATGTCAAAAATAATTATAATTTAAAATTATATTTTAATATTAATTATAATTTAATTTAATTTAATAATAGTTATTATAAATTATTGTTATAAATTATTATAATTTTTATTATGATAATTTTTTTTAAATAATCATCAATCTCATAATTCATATTACAAGCAATTATTATTTATTATTTTATGCAAAATATCAGAAATAATTATAATTTAATTTAAATTAATAATAAACAATTATATATAATCAATAATTTTCTAAATTATTATTACAAAATGATACTTTTTAAAATATCTGTCTTATAAATCATATCATAAACAATACTATTATTTACTTATTTGCATCTCTGTTAAAAAAATAATGAGGAACGAATCATTCGCCTCGTTAAATCTGTTTGCCAGCACTTTTGCCAGCACATGTTCTCGTTATGAATGATTGTCTTATTCATAGTATCATCATTATGTCGATGTTTTCTTTTCTAAAATTGTAACTGCCGCTTGAATAGTTAATGTTCGAAGAAATTTTACGGTTGACTTAATAGCCGCGGCAATTCGCGCGAACGCTAACGTTTGCACACGAACCAAGTTTCGCACGAACCAACGAGTCATTGCATTATCATCACGACATTTCGGGACCCCAATATTTCATCGTCGGTAGCATGCACGTAGCGCGCGATAACTGGATGAGGTAAAAGTTTTAGCTCTGGAAAAGTATCCAAGTGTCAAATAAATCTTGCATCGATCAAGCGACCGAACAAACTGCATTTCACATGCAGCTAATTAATCGTGCAGGAGAAAAAGAAGGGAAAGAGACGAATGTTTGTTACAATTTATATTACCTATATTACCGATAACTAATTTGTACAAAAAGTTGTAAATTAAACAAGAAATTAATGATGTTACATTTGGTAACAAAAGATATATATGATATTTATTTCATTGTATTTTTAATAAAATTAAATAATAACATTATAAGAATCTCTGAAGAAATGCCACTTCTGATTTGATTTTTCCACAGTTTGTGTCAACGATATGCATAATATTATACATATATTAAGACTACAGTACAGATTTTTACATAACGTTAAATTAACGAATAAGACATAAGACATAAAAGAATCATATAGTAATAAATCATAAAATAAAGGACTCTGATTAATTGATTTTCTGATACCTTATGCATTATGCTGCAATCTTCATAGTTTCTATACAAAAATTCGACCAATCACAGTCGAATATAAGAAGAATAATCGACTGTGATGAATTTCTTACGACTTAAGACTTTTAAAACTTAGGTAATGGCTTATTGTACAAAAGTCCATTATTTCAAAAGGAATAAAAAAAATATAGATATACCCCTGGTGGGACTCGAACCCACAATCCCCGGTTTAGGAGACCGATGCCTTATCCATTAGGCCACAGGGGCGGTCGGTGGAAACGTCTCTAAATCATATAAATCTGTCCGTTCAATAATTCAATATTTATTTTTTTTAATTTTACAATACAAGACTAACAAAATGTAATCGATCGAATGCATAGTATTTTTGAGTTAAAATTACCATTTTTATTAACAGATCTGTGCAGATACGAGGCGTATCCGTCTCGAGACTATAGCTTCGTCGAGCCGGATGTTTTATCGAGTTCTTTGCCGACGGATTCCTCGTCCTCATCATTAACATCTCCACCATTATCAGCAACGTTCTCACTCCCAGGAACTCTGCTTCAACCACCCTTTCTAACAGCAATGCCACCCTTGATGCAATCGCTGAGCGTGCCTCAAACTCTCTCGACTTCCTCCACAGGTAAACTGAAATTTCTTTGATTTTCATTTTTTAATATTTAATTCTTATATGCAATCTTTCGATCACACTTTTAATACTATCTGTATGGAGGCGCTGTATACTTAAGCATTGGTTGATATGCCACAAACAAGTGCCTCGGTAGCGCAGTAGGCAGCGCGTAAGTCTCATAATCTTAAGGTCGTGAGTTCGATCCTCACCCGGGGCATATTTTTTTTTCTTTTTTTTTATACAAATGCACTAGTCGCGTGCATTACGTTTTTTGATAACATATGAAAAAATAGTACATATATTTTATTATCGATGACCAAAACAGGTGCTATGAGTCGTCACTTCGTTACTACAAATGGCATACCCGCTCTTCACAGAAGACCTAGAAGCGAGAAAAAACCAATCCCGGATGATCAGAAGGATGAAAAATATTACGAGAGACGTAAACGAAATAATCAGGCGGCGAAAAAATCACGAGACGCCCGCAAAATCAGGGAAGACCACGTAAGAACGCACAATCGATTTTGAGACTCGACTTCAATCTAATTGTGATTATAATACATATATAATTCTATCGACAGAAATATTCGTGTTACAATTTCGAGCTATGTAGTTCAATTTTCCTTTTTTCATAAGTTAAACAAAAAAAATATAATGGTATAATTAACTGTTAATTGGTTATAATAAAATACTTGACAATTAAATAATCACCGATTCTTTTATTCTCAAATTTTCGCACGATGTAAACTAAATTCAACATTGACAAGAAGTAGAGGATCAATAATCATCATAACATTAAGATGACATCATCGAAATGGCTTTAAAATGGTTAATATCAGCATCTATCAATGTACAATAGTTTAATTTTAATCTTGTTATAATTCAACTAAATCTTTATCTTTTTCCAATACCCATTTCTACTATTGTAGATAAACTTTAATCTTGGTTTAATTTACTTTTTATTTTTTTTAATTCTAAGAATTAGAAAAGGATATAGAGTAAATTAAATCGAGATTAAAATTAATCTACATTGGTATACAGAAACGAGCATAAAAATCACTTTTCAATTAGTCACGATTCATTTTAATGTCATTTATTTGATGTTATCGTAATTTAAGTTATTCTGCTTGGAATTTTTAATTCGTATATCTATATTTTCGCAGATTGCATTAAGGGCGACGATGTTGGAGCACGAGAATGCAATCTTAAAGGCACAGATAGTGACTCTTCGAGAGGAGGCACAATCGTTGCGGCACATGTTGATCAAGCAACATACCCCAGCGATACAATCGATCGAACGATCACTTTCGTCGATGACACCTGTGACGCTCTCTCCTCCGCACACCGCAAGTCTAGATTGTTAATTCCTGGAGATTTCTTCGAAAAACGTGTACGAATATGCTTAAATATAGAAAACTCAAACCCATGCAATTTACACAGCACGTTCACATAGTACAGCAAAAAATTGCACAAAAGTTACAGCAACACTGCTGCAACATTACATGTTGCAGCAATGTTGCAGAGATTTTACAGCAATATTGCTGCAAATTCTGTGCTGTATGGGAAAAAATACGCGCGAAAATAATCTTTATTACGTCTTTATTCGTAACGATCGATTTTTATAAAGTAAAATAATTCGGAAAGTATCCCGTATTGTTAAATATATTTCTCTTTCTCTATGTTATGCAAATAACAGAAGAATCCGAAGAAATTTAATTCAGAGATTTTATTATTTATTATTGTTGGAATTATAATCAATTTTAAGTGTATTATATATAACTGTTGCTTAAATGCTAATAAACAGAGATGGTTCAAGATATATAAATGGAAACTGATTGTTTTTTTTATACTTAAATTTTTATATTTAAATTAATCGTCCCAAAAGTTAAAGTCAATTATTAATATCTCGCGAAAAAAGAACAATTCTCCATGAAATTGATGTCGATTACTCGATTAGAAAAATTCACTATTGAGACATCTAGCGGCATATCGCTAAAAAATAAAACACTTTGAAATTTGTAACCAACAATTGGTATATGCTTAAGAGATAACTGTAAAGAAATTATAATCCTTTTTATATATATTCATATACTTAAAAAAAAATTGAAATTACATTTAAAAAATAAAGAGATGGAAAAGTTGGATAAAAATATTTAAATAAGGTCTATCTATGATAAGTGTGTGCATTTTTGCAAAGTAGATACGCTGTTTGTGAAGTTTTTTTCAAAGTGTCTCATTTAATTACAACATTCCAATTAACCCTAATTCAAGTTCTTTCTGTATAAACTCTTTTACTTTTTTTTAAGAAAAATTACCGAGACAATAAGGACATGATAAATAATGTGTGGCAGTGATTTATAATTTATATATATGTATGTATACATAATACATATATACATATACGCATATGCACACGTACACATGTATATGTTGATATTGATTCTTTTGTTGTGTGTGTGTGTGTGTGTGTGTGTGTGTGTATAGGGGAATTTATATACACTAAAAAGAATTAGATTGTCGCCCCACATGCCTATATCTTATTTACCGTATAAAAAGTACTTTAATTACAATACAATAAGAAACACTGCGACGTACATTTGTTGAATTATGTATATATAAACTTTCTCGGTGTGCGTCTCTATGCTAATTTAACTATTTATACGAATACAGGCTACTCCTACAAGGAGAATGTAAATACAGAGACACATAAAGATGATACATAGACGTTCTAAGTAGATCGAAACGCGCAACTATTTTTATTTAAAGAAAAAAAAACAGAAAAAAGGAAAAGAGAACAATACGTCCATCTATCTCTATTATCACGCACATCTACGTGTGTGTATTCGCGTCGAGTGACGCAAAGTCTCTAATTTTCACCGATGCGAGACTTTGCAAAGCTGGAAACACAGCGTATATCTTCTCGTGACACTTTTTAACGACACTGTCGCGTTTAATTTTACAATCGTACTTATTCCTAAAGTGTCGGCGAGATCAAATTTTTACAAATGCCGTTGACCTCGTCTAGAACGATGCTTTGAACATCTCGCGAAAAAAATTTATCGTTCGCAAAGGAAACTTACATCTCTAATTACAATTAACGATATACATATACAATGACACCTGATCGTTATACGACCATGCCGTCATCGTTCAGAGTTCCTACTCCGTTCCTTCACTCTAATACGCTAACATTTAAATATTCATCTACGAAGGCATTACATACTTGTTTTTCTGTAAAAACCCAGAATCGATGACGACAACAATGTCGACAAAGACACGAATCATTCGCAATGCAATTGCGTTCTAGACCGCAATTTCGATTCATTGAAAATGGCAGTAATCGTGGATGGTAACGCAGGATTATTCAAATCATTATACAAATCAATTGGCTGCTATTACAGCAGCCGCCGCCGCCGTCGCCGCCGCCGCCGCCACTGCTGCTGCTGCTGACGACGACGACGTTGACGAGGATGACGACGAGGACGACGATGATTTCTTCTTCAGCACGATGTCCTTGATATTGAGATTGACCTTCTCCTTGTGCAGTGGCGGTACTGATTGCAGACAGAATCGCTTGAAGGCCTCCAGCTCGCGCTCATCATCATCCATCTCCTCGTCGTTCTCGAGGTCTATATCTTTGGGCGTGAATACCTCTGTAAAAGACACGCTCTAAATACTGGATACACCGACAGCCCGCCTGCGAGTGCGACAATAATTGGCAAAATCTGCTGTGCATTACTTCTCTTTCTCTTGTCTACTGTGTGGGTAGAAGTATAAAGAGATGAGAAAAAAGAGCGACAACAATGTCAACGTGTGTTTAACGTCTTGGATATCGTCCAGACAATGTCGAGGCACTCGTCACGCACATTCATGGAGCAATAAAATCAACGAAATATCCATGTCGGATTTGCGAACACTTCTCGATGACGACAACTCACGTGAGCAACAGTACTCTATTAGATCGTTATGCTTCATTATCAGTACAGTTATTAATATTCGTTTTATTTTTCCTAATTTTCATCATCATCGTTATCATTAATAAGATATTACTCAAAAATGTTTTAAGAAAACTGTCCTGAGAGTTTGTCTTCTCTTTTCTTATAAGACAGTGAACTTTAACATAATATCATAGAAAGAAAAAAAGAAGAAAAAGAAATAAAGGAAAGATAATGAGTGTGACTACCCATACTTATGTAACATTTTAGGAAACGTCTAATCCGATAAAGGGGAAAAGAGAGTATAACATTGAAAAAAAGTAGCTCGCTCTTTTATTTAATATTATCAATAGATTTAAAAAACATCATATACTATATCACATTCGTGTAGCTATCATCACAATGAGACGACCCCTATATTGTCAATATAAATCTAATCGAGTAATTTGTCCATTAATTTTCGTCGATCGATCGCGTTTAAAACTGAGACTGAAAAAGATATAATAAAAATAATCGTATATTAATTTTATACTAGTTATTTTCTAGTATATACATATATATATATATATATATATATATATATATATATAAATAAAATATATACATACAAATATAGAATATAAATATATATATATATATTTTATAATACATTTTATTATATCATTTTATACGATAAAACTAACTCAATATAAATATCAATGTATGTATTAATATACAGATAATTTTTCAGTGTAATACGTTATTATTATATAATACTGATATAATATAATTCTATGCTGTCAGATCCAATAAATTGTAGTAAATTCTTTCTATCATTATATTTAAAAAAGATATAATATTTGAATAAATTCGAAACGTTTTTGATATTATATATTCTAATAATCCAGTATAATTACAAGTTTCTAATTGCAGTTTTAAAACAAGTTTCAAAATAAAAATGCGATACCAATACACAGTATTACCGCTGACACTATTTTCGGAATTCAATTCCTGATTTAAAATAATCTTGTATCGTGTATGAATTTTCTCCCGTCCCCTATCTTTCCATTATCACATACATTCGTTCATCTTTATTGTATTTGCACGGCGTCTTTATCGAGACGGCACTGCCTCACGTTCTGCATTCAAATGGGGCAAAAAATAAAGATCGCAAAAATTCATGTCTACACAGTGACATAATTAACTACTCTTTAAAAAAAAGAGCAAAGTGATTTGGATTGTTGGAATAAATCTTGTAGATCTGAAAAAAATTAAAGAAAGAAGATCACTGACCATTTGCCTTCTTTTTTTCCTACAGCGATCTCCTCAAGAAATCAACTCTCGAAGTATCTCTTTCTCTCTTTTCCATTCTCTTTTCCTTCTTTCATTCGCGAATACTTGATATCTCAAAAATCTTTTGACCTAGCAGATGACATAATATCCTAACGTAGGGCAGTGCTCTCTCTTGATGGCATGAAATGAAAGAAACAAAATCGTTTATAGTGCGATGAACCTACAAGCGTCCAAAGGAGATACGTATGGGTAGTTTCCTTCATAAAAGAAAGAAACGAGGATCTAGCTGCTGTGAACGTGAGACCCGAGGAGGATGCGTGCTGTGTAATGTATTTGTGTAATGTATAACGTGTGTTAAAGAAAACAAACAAAATGAAAGAAGCAGATTTACATGTTAAAGTCTGATTATTGTTGTTTCTCACCAACGAGGTCCAAGTCATCTCCGCACTGTCCCGTGCCGCTTCCGCGTTTTTTCTTTTTCTTGCTCTTGCCACTGCTTCCGCCGCCATTGGCCGAAGTAGCGTTTATCGCCATCTCTTTCATCACCGTACACTTCGCTGATGCCTGTCGCGCGTCCTCCATACTCGTTGCCTCGGGTCTCACCTTCGTCAGGGTGACACTGGTACCCTTGAGATTGATGCCGTTCTCTGGTATTGGTTGGCCATTTGTCATCTGGCTGATCTGGATATTGGCGAGCTCAGACAAGGATGACGTGCAATCTGACTGCGCGCTCAATCGACTGCGCAATTCCGCCAGGCTCGATGATATGACACCGTTGGCGTGTTTCACACTCAGCTGACCACAATCATTCGTTGTCGTCGTTCTACCCGCCGATGGCGACGATAGATCGCCCTTGACTATGTAATCCGGCTTAGGTGGTGACGTCAAGCCTGCATTGATCGCCTGTTGCAGAGCCGGACTTCGAATCGTCACCATGCCGTTCTCCGAAACTTTAATGATCGCAGCCTGCTGTGTCGGTGGCACTTTCATCGGTCCAAACGATGGGTTCCTGATAGTCACCATGTTAGTTCCGGGATTGTGCAGTATCCTCGCTGGTTCATCGATCATGTGATCATTCACGAACGTGTCATTGTTTTGCACCGGCGATGAAACCGCCGTGTTGCTCGAATTGGCCGAATTCTTATTTTTCTTCTTCTTCTTTTTACCGATAGTAGTATTTTGAGGCTGCGAATCTTTCGATGAATCTATATAGAGAAAATAAATTAAATTTGTATAAAATATTGATGAAAATAACATAAATCTTGAAAATATAAAATGTAAACTAATGTAATTGACTAAAAGACAAACATTTTATATTGAGGGAGAAAATATTTAAAGATTTATAATCTTTAAAAATCCTTTCAATGATTGTTAATAAATAATATTTTAATTGTTTAAAGAATTCCACTAGCTCTTCATAAAGCAAGAACGTGGTTGTTTTTATTACATACAAATTGCCTGTAAAATAGAATCAAAGTTTTAATCAATTAAAAAAAATCATGCAATTATAATAAAAAGATCTAATTAAATTGTGTTTATTTTCTAAAATCATTGCATGAATAAAAAATATATTTACTTTCCTGAATTGAAGACTTTAATGTAATAAATTTAATATAATAAATAACTTAATTTTTAGTATAAAAAAATATCGCATATTAAAATAAAAACTACTAAATTCTCTTATCCACAGCAAAACATTAAATTCGTAAACCGATCTTGCATGTGCTTCTTTTATTTATCTACACTAATTACAGCCTACCTTTCTCGTTGGCTTTCGGTAATAGATCTTGCTTGAGCTTGCCCGTGTCCACCACTATGACGTTTCCACCACCCTGCGGACTTGCGTAACTCGACTGAACACCGCTCATCGGCGCGGCGATAATAGTAGTTTGCTTAGGCGGATTCACTGGTTTTGGCAAAGGAGCCGTTTTGATTGGAAGCGGTTTTGGCGGAGCGTCAACCTTCGTAATTGTGATGCCCGGTGGTAACTTAAGATTTTCGATGTTGATTTTGGAATTTGGCCCAATGTCTTTAAACTGGCTACTAAGCGATGGCGAACTAACTCGTTCGGAACACGTATTTTGGACCTCCGTGGATGAACGTTGCTTATTTATGGTAGTTTGATTCGTTTTATTTACATTATTTTTTTGAGAATCACTCTTATTTGATACGTTTTTATTATTCGCATTATTATTATTATTTTTATTGCTCTTATTGGTGTTTGACTGCAGATTTTTATCTTGCTGTTGTTTCTTTGCTTTTTTAATCATGGATTCGTTTATAACCTGATTCTGCTGCTGCTTCTGCGACACTGGCGTCTGAGGTGGAGTACTCGCTTTATTCTGCTTTTTATTGCTAGCGTTTTGTTGATTCTTACTTTTATTCACCATATTTTGTTGCTGCAATACATTTTCCTTGTTCTCTGTATTTTTTTTATCTTTCTTCGATTTGGAATTTTTGCCTTCATTGACATTTTGCTGTTGAACTTTCTTCTCGTCTGCCTGTTTACTATTTTTCGATTTCTCGTTTACTTGTTGCTTCA
Source organism: Atta cephalotes (assembly GCF_000143395.1). Taxonomy (NCBI): domain Eukaryota; kingdom Metazoa; phylum Arthropoda; class Insecta; order Hymenoptera; family Formicidae; genus Atta; species Atta cephalotes. Next base: position 86,435 of record NW_012130140.1, read on the forward strand.
AATTCTTACCGTCATTGGCTTTAATTTGAGTCTGTTGCTTCGAATTATTCGATTGCTGTAATTTATTTCCCTGTTGCAAGGGATTATTGTTGTTAGTCGCCTTAACTTTTTTCTTTTTTCCGTTGTTATTTTGATTTTGTTCTTGTTCCGATTTATGAGAAGGTTCTTTAGTCTGTCCATTCACCAACGTAAATAGAACCTTATCCTCAGCTGGAGTTTGGCCTTTTAGAGTGATCGTGACTGTGGGTTCAGCGCTATTCGAATTTATCTCCCTTCTAATAGTAACTATTTGTGGTTGAGATTCTGTATGTGTCATATTTTCAGTTTCTTTTGCCTTCGCTTCTTCTAATTTCTTCATTTCCTTCTTCAATTTTTTCCTTTCCTTCTTCGTCAATTTTTTGTCGAGTAAATCGACATCCGACTTATTGGCATTATTATTCGAATTGTTTTTTGTAACATTAATACTTGCTGATAGCTTGCTGCCTTTATTGCTATCAACTTTCGCATTGGTCTTATTCCCTTGGGTAGAATTCGTATTTCGTACTTCATACTTTTCTGTACTATTAATACTATTAATCTTATTTTTTGCGTTTGAATTTGCAGACACTGTCTTTGTCTTGTTACTCAAACTAATAATACTATTACTACCACAGTTATTACTACTATTGCTACAAACTTCTTGCTTATCCTTTTTTCTATTGTTTAATGGTTTTATCGTTGGTAAAGATACTGATGACGACGTTGGCAAAATGGAAACCTCAGGTAAATTACATTGAGGCAATAATCTTTGAGGTATAGGTTTTTGAGGATCGACAACAGTAATCGTCACCTCCGGTGTTTTTTTTGTAATTCTATTAACTTTTGTCTTTCTGCTTCTTGTCTATCCTTTTTCAATTTTTCTTCAAGCTATCAAAAGAATTAACATTAATTAATATTATATAAAATTATATTACGGAATATAGCACAGCATAATTCGTTCTTAAACAAACCTTTCGTTGTTTCTGTCTCGCTTTCTTTTCAGCCTTCTTGTTGTCTTTCTTTCCGCTTTGATTACCTTCGATAAACTCTAACAACTCCTCTAAATCTCGTTGATCTCGTTGATCATACTGGGTCGTGGACGTCGTCGAAATTGGAGTATTTGATCTGAGAATCGAATTTGTCATGGTTTTGGATTCGGAGTTAGCGTTAGGAATCGACGATTCCGATGGACTTTTCTGCGGACTACATCCAGCTGCAACAGTCTTACACTTTTTCGCTTTTTTCTTCGTCAGAAGTTGTCGTAGTCGTTCCCGCATTTCCTTATAATTTCGACTCACGGGCGCAACCGATGGCTAGAAATAATAAATACACTTATCAATAGTCACTACTCTCCAAATCAAATAAACGTCTCTCCACGTGATTTTTTTTAATATCTAACTCACCATTCCGTGACCAAAGACTTCACAGTAGCAACAGTCGCAATGTCTTATATTAGCATCTCTCTGTGCGGAACTACTCGTAGAACATGAGTCTCCCTGACTGCTCCCTGAATCCGAACAGTCACCGTCTCCTGAACTCACTGAAACAAATACAAGATTAAACGTAACATATAACGCCCAAATGAGAAATATAACTTTAACAGATATACACAATATATATCCGTTGTTTACTAACAATCGTTACATGACATTCTCTTGATATGCTCGACGTTGGCTTGCTTGTGACACGCATGCGGTGTATGATTAAGTGGGCGAAGTCTAGGGTGGGAACACGAACCTGTATTTTTCGTCAGATCTGGAAGCAGTCCGTGTGAATGAGTGTTACCTATGATTGCGTGAAGAAAAGATGTACATGTACGAAGGTGTACATAATGAATACGGCAAAGACGTAGAAAAGAGATTGACAACGACATGACGAAGATACAATGGAGAAATTACTCGCTACTTATGCCTACCCTGATGCATAGTGTGATTGTGAGTTTGTGTTGTAGAATGCCTCATTTGAGTTTGAGCGGGTTGTGTGGCAGCAGTCTTTACAACAGGTTTCTCACTTGGTTCTGGATTAGTCTTTATGATAGAAGTCGGTGATGTAGCTTTGGGACGACCATTCGCTACGACCGTTTCAGGTATGGCTGTTTTTAAAAATTTATATAATTTACTTGTTAAATAATAAGTAAAAATCCAATAAAAAATCTTTTACATCACCGACTTACATTTAGGCAAGCAAGGACATATATCCCACTTGCGTCTTGAATTCAATAGACAAGGGCAGGGCGGACTTTCTAAAATTTCCTTTTTTCTTTCCGTTATTTCTTGTGCGTGTTGATAAACACACAGACAAGGTTCCGATTCAGGCGTCTTTGAGCCGATATACTTGTGCAAGGTGTCACGCATGCCCGATTCTTTCTTCTTTTTGTCCTCGTCATTTAAATTATCTACTTTCTTTTTAATTTGCGTACAACTTGTGGGTATTTCTAAAAATGCAATTATTTTTTTATTTCTCTGAGATCTTACATCTCTGTCGTTATTAATTTATTTTATTTGCTCACCTAGAAATCCATTACTAAGAGATGGAAGAGAATTTATCTCGTCCCTCTTGGCATTTTCTTTATATGTATCCTAAAAAAAAAATTATCAGTGTAAATTACTTCCAAGAAATTTTACACAAAGTATAATCATAAAGTTATACATAACAATAATTTTTATTTGATTTAAAAGTTTTCAGACTCGTATTAGAAGTACTAAATTAGAAGATCTATTCTTCTCTATTAATCTTATCTATTAAATAGATAATATATTTTTAATAGTAAAAACTACTAATTTATTTTTATTTTAATATATTTACAAAAAGAATATTAAAGAATTAAAAACTTAAAAAGATGAAACATAAATAATCATTAATAAACTAATGATTGTTGAATGTATGATTTGAAATAATTTCTTTACCGTATGACTTACTCCAGTTTCATTGCACGTATAACATTCGCATTCTTTTCTATTCTCAAGCCCATTCTCCGTATCGCTGGAATCGTCATTGTGAGTTCTGAAACAAGATCAAAATTATTGATATTTACGATCACACAAATAAAAAAATCGAAATACAACTCTTTACATATCTATATGATGTACCTTACTGATCTGATGGCATATTGCGCCAACTGACACGTTGCACGTGTGTAATCGTAGCAATTAGAATCGCCTTGTACAGCGGCGTCTACTTCGGTGGCAGTTAATGCCCCGGCTATATCCGCTAATTTTTGATGTTGAGCTTTATTCCAATCATCTAACAATATTTGAACTATCTCTATGCTAGATGGCATAGCTATAGAATCTGAGCTAAAGTCTAATACTGGACTTAAAGGTGGACTATCGCTTCCAGATGTATGTGCAATGAGCGATGAAAATTGTCCATGGATCTCTTGCATTTCACTAAAAAATTTGTTGAAAAATAGATTAATGAAAATCATCGGAAAAGAAATTTGTTAATTTTTTTGTATGTATGCACATCTTACTTTCCAATATCAGATGTTTTGTTTAACATACTACGTTCCATAAATTTACGTGTTGCTGTGAACAATTCCCAAGCTTCTCTAATTTGTCTAAGTCTTGTCATACGAATGGCTTGTTCTGCACTAAAACCATATTTTGTTTAAACAATTCTATTTCTCGATCTTTTATTATCCAAGTCTATTAAGATGTTGGAAATAACGACGTAAATAGTATAATGTTCTTCAACTTACTTATATTTATCCATCCATGGCTCTGTCTCAGGCCATAAATTACCGATTCTCGTCATTTCGTCATCGAAAGATAAATATTTATGAACGAGAGCTTGATATTTGGAACCTTTCAACGGTAGAAGTTTTCTCAACTAAAAATGCAAACGTGCACGTTTAGCTTTACCAAGTTGCAAACGTCACGAATTTTTTCAGTAAAACAGAATATTTTACCTGGCCAATAAACGTAGGTAAATTATTTTGCACTAAAGCATCATTATATACATAAATCTGATATAACTTTTTGATAAAGCAGTCCCACGTCAAATTGAAGTTGAGGCACTTTTTTAATGGTTTTACTAATTCAGAAATTATAATCGCTGTCGATACGAGAGCGTCATAGTCATTCAAGAGACCTGTATTGTGAGAAATCCAGATAAACTTTACATTCATCGTGATAGATATTTTGAAATTTATATTTACAAAAAGTAGTACTAACCAGTAAGAAAAATTTCAGCTAAATTCACACTACGATCATGTAGAAGAGCAAACAAACGAATTTTTACTTCTATCACAAACTCTTGTGCTTGACTCACTAATCTCATGAAAAGTTGGTGAGAATCTCTTTTACATAATCTATAATGAAAGAAACTGTTACATAACAGTTCATGTAATAATGGTACAAAGAATTTCAATATAAAAGTTTCTTACTGAATAACAGTATTGTGCATATCGTTAGTGAATTTGCCACGATGAGATTGTGGAGAGTTATATGTATGAGTTTCTAAAGCAACGTTAAAGTCAGTACGTATGTACTGCCGTAATTCTGTCCATAGATTTTGGAAGTTCATAGCCTTTTGCAGCTCCTCTCTAAACATGTCTCTGCACATACACAAAATACTTTCAATTAATGTCTCACTTCTCTTACTCCTTCTTGAGATTCTGACTTGGTGACTTTACCGTTTAGCTTTGTAATCAGCTGTATTATCACAGGAGCATGACTCTTTTCCGAGACGTGACTGACTATCCATAGCTGTTGCAGAGGAGTACAGCTTGGCGAGTGCATCGGTGCTTACTAAAGACGACTTACGACGATCTTCATCAGCCGCTCTTGCACCTCTGATAAACGCGTCAATCACACGCTGATCAGTCGTCCCACACTATAAAGAAAGTATTCAATGGAGTAAACTTATTATTTGTGCAATATCTGTACAAGAAAGCAGTATGAAAGCTGACCATTTAATTAATAATATCAATCAAGATCCTTGTTAACAGTATAAATATTAAAAATTTATTATTATTAGGAATTCTTAATCTAAAGAGATTAGGCCTTTCTATCTATTCATGTCAGTAGTATATGCCAAGGATGTATTATATATAGTATATTGTTATAAAAATAATTTAATAATATGAAATATTTATTGTTACATAAAGACACTTGTCTTTGTTATTATTAATAATTTTATTTTGTCAGCTGTGTCATTTAAATTTCTTTCAAACAGTAATTGATACATTATTCAGAATCTGCTAAGACATTAATTCCAGAATACTGACAAGGAAACTGACAAGGAAATAACATAATATGAATATTTATGTTTTCATGTGGATATATCACCTACATGTATAATATTAAAATTATATCAATACATAGCATATTAAATTCTTGAAAAAGAAAATTTTTACACACAACTGAGTCTGCAATAAAATTTTTTACTTCAAGAAGGTAACAGTTCTCTTTTGATAGAGATTTCAGGTTACAACGCGCGAGCGCGCGTCGGTCTTTAAATTATAAAGATTATTTTATTGAAATTAAATCGCTCGATCACATTCGGTTCACGCAAAACATCAGAACGAGGACGACGTACCCCAGTGGGATCATAGTCCGTGACCGCGGGGAACACGCGGGCGTCCCCATTCTCGTGATCGCTCAGCGTGTCCGTGTCCCGGCACGTCCAGGCGGAATCGGTGCAGCTGTCGACGGCGATGACGTCGTTGCAGTGCCGTTTCATCACCATCGCTGTCGAACCGCCGTCGTCGTCACCCATCGCTTCAGCTATGTCCCTTTCCCCAGTGATGGTGGCGACGGTGGTGGTGGCGGTGGTGGTGGTGGTGCTCTTTTCGAGTCGACCGTCCTCGCCGTCGCTGCCGCTCATGACAGCGCCGCTACGCCCGTTTCGGTGTCACTCGACGCACCGTATTCCAGGCAAGGGCCACGGAATCGATGCGAAACTGTATCACGGCTTTTACCCGGAACCGCGTAAACACCACAGGTCACGCATTCGGACTTGTTCGGACGTTCGGAGGTTCGAAATTCGGACTCAACACTTGCAACCCCTCTCAATATGGCGTCTCGCGTGCGACCACTCGACCAGCAACGACCAGTCCAGTCCGCGCAACCGCGCATCGACCGACATAGTGGCGCAACACCACGGAGAGCTTTAAACATATATATTCTCTCCGCTATTATTATCAGTTGATGATACAGCAAATCGCTTCTGTACTCTACCTATATTTTTCCTTTTCTTTCTCGAGATTCTCAATTAGCCACGGTATACCAAAAAATTTTTTGCAACATTAAAGAAATCAACATGTTGGATTAGCTGCAGCTGCTTACATAAAGTGCGTTCCGATATTCACTGCCAGTGCTGAAAATTTATAGCGCATGTAACGTATACTATACAGTTTCTAGCATTGGCAGTGAATATCGGAACGCACTCATAGTAAGCAATATACAAATTATATTAATATAATTAATAAACCCTCCCCCCCTATATGTACAAATATATAGATTTAAATTATTATATATATAAATATATAAATAATATATTGTCCGGAAAGTTCGTGCTGACTAACCTATATAATTTAATAAATATATACTAAAATTTAAATCTGCGTTTCAATTTTCCTTTAAAATCGGCACGAACTTTCCGGACAACCCAATACATACATAATAATATACATGTATATATTATGTATATTGTATCATATACAATACAAAATTATATTAATTGTTAATTATATTAATTAAATTATATTAATTATTTTTTTATTATTTAACATTTTTTCCATTTGTTGTTTAGAACGAAAAAAAATTTGAACGTAAATAATATGAAGCATCTATCCATGAATGCGAATGTAAAAAAATTTATAAATATTTAAATCTCAAAGGTTAAGCGAAAATAATTACGAATAAAATATTTTCGTTTCCTTTGTGCGTTACACCGTCAACTCGGTAATACAGTGAAGTTATCTCATTCTTTTTCTTTCTTCCGTTCTTTTCCTCTCACGTATTATACAATAATTATCGACATTTTGACACAACGTGCATAAATGAGTTCAATGTGCAATGGTGAGCAATTAAATCTGCATTTGTATTTATTCAATAACATTGGACCTTCTTTAGTTAGAAAGATACTATATAAAAATTTCGTTAATAATGATAAAAATTAATTATACAAAAGAAAGAAATCGCATAAGAACGATAATCATAATTATATCAATTATATATTGTACGTAAGCAAAAGTGATAAGAAAAGATAACTAAGATATTAAATAAAAACATGTATTATTTTTTATGTGTATTTTATATTTTATAATATTTAAAAGAAGAAATTGCGATACAAATCGATCCGGCGCTTCATGTAGCTCGATGTGACGTAAAAACGAGTAAAGAAATGAGCTTGTAATTAAAAATAGGCTTGGTTTCTTTCAAGGTTAGCTAGCGTTTCTCGCTCCATCGGAGTTATTTCTCTTGAGCAATGAACGGATCGATCGTAACCATCGTCCTCTCATTGGGCGCGTTCAAGCCGACAAAACGGCTAGTAGACATACATGTCGAATAAATGAGCATGATTGGTTCTTACTTGTGGATTCAATCAATCATGTTTAATTACTCGACGACCTAGCTGCCTTACCAACTTGAACTCGCCTATTATGATTTAAGGCCATCACACGCACAAATATTTTCATCGTAAGGCCGTAAGCAAATCGGTCGATCATAATCAAAAATTTTAAAACGTGAGATGACAATTTTAATTATGATTAATCGATTTGCTTGAGACCTTATGGTTACGACTACAATTTTTATACATGTAATGATCTTTATGCGTCGTGCTGCAAATGGCAGCTATGCATAGTATTCCGTCGCAAAAATGGATGTATTCATCGGATTGGTGTATTCTTCTAGATCGAAAAATTTGATTGGATAATTTTAGAAAAATAAATCAATAACAGCGAATGCTCATTCAATTGTTGAATCTGCAATCAATGGTTGTGTTCAACAAATTCAATTGTTATTGATATATATTATATATGTATATATATAATATATATATATGTATAAATATATATATATATATATATATATATATATATATATATAGAATATATACATGTATAGAATATATATTCTAAAGCCTTGTCTATAGTCCGAGGTTTACCCAGCAAACGAGAATGGATTAAAATGGATTGAAATTTTTTTCTATCCGAATGCGTATTTTTAAATATTAAATAGTGAATACTTTTTTTAGATTTAATTGGGTTCAATTGGATTCAATTAGATTCAAATAGATGCAATTGGATTGAAAAACTACATTTCCTATTCAAAATTTTGAATTGAACAGTATTCACAATTGTATTTGTGTTCACAGAAAAAGTATTATTTTTGGATTGAAAGGCATAGAAATATGTTCCTGCAATTCCTATAAATGAACAAAAATGCATTGCAGAATTGAAAAGCATTCATTTTAACATTCGTGAATCAATATTTCTGAATCCATATTCAATTCATTTCAATCTATTATATTCTCGTTTGCTGGGTAGCATCATGGACACAATTTTACATTGTGATTGAAAAAAATCAGGCAATCATCGTAATTATCAATTCGTAGTTTGATAGTGTTTTCCTGGAAAAATTACAGTTTGATATAAATCGGTTTTAACTTGGTTGATAATTTGATCCATTTAACGTTATTAGGACTGCAAAGAATATATATTATAAATTATTTATTAACATTAATAATTTGTAAATTAATTTGCATTTAATTATACTCAGCGTGCACAAATGTTGCACTAGTTTTTCCAATAGAAAACATTGAGCTGTAATACTAGCAATTGCGCGATTGTGATTGGTGATTACTTTTCAATCAATCAGAGCAAAGCAATTGCTTTAATTGCAATAATCATCAATCACAATTAAGAATTGGTTTACCATCTTCAATTAATTTAAAAAGAGAAAAGATGAACAATGCAAGAAATTGAGTTAAAATAAAAAAACAGATCTTGTTTTATTCAACATGGGGATGAGAAATTAAATTAAAGATAATTATGAATAATTATGAATAAAAATAATATAATATGATAATTATGAATAAAACAGTCAGAGAAATTTGGTTTTAAGCGATTCTAGTTAATCTGAGATATATTATATATATATTATATATATTATATATATATATATATATCAAGTTGGAGTTTGATCAAAATTACTCTAAAGAGTCACAAGTCACGACATACAAAAAAACATAACCAAACGACTTAACCAATCAACCGAAAGTTCAAGATGGTCTTACATTTTCAATAATTCTGGACTGTGATTAATCGATTCGCTTATTGTTCGAGCACATTTGATTTGGGATGTTCACATTTTCTCATATACTGTATCCCAAAACCTCTTATTTTGGAAAATTCGATTAGTTCAGAATGCATCGCTCATCTCATGTATATTGTATGTATATCTATACCAACAGCGGCTAAGTTCACGTCTGTTGGACCGATTATATATACTCACATGGCAGCCATGTTTTAGAACGCGTCTACCAACCATCGCGTCACGCGAATCAAGTCATTGTCCGATATTTTTATTCAAATTTGCATTTGCAAAGTAGACGTTGCGATATCGTAAAATCATTGTGCGTCTGTCAGCAGAATTTCACCGTACATAATTAATATCGCACACTACTATTTTATCATCGATAACGTGTGTTTCGCTGCGATGGACGTGCGCCCAATGCATTCACAGCCAACTTCAGAGGCGTGTCATGTTTGCGCTCGGCGCGTTGCATCGTGATCGAAATCGTCGCGTTTCGTCGTCGGGATTCTATGAAAAATGCTGTCGCTAGGCCCGAAAAAGGACGGCGGACCCAACGCTAAGTTCTTCGAGGCGCCAGAAGTTCTTACCCAGCTTGATGGTGTTAAGCAGTGGTTGCTCAAGAACTGCAAGAAGGTACGCTTGTTTGTCCGAACATGGATACCACCCGGCGTCGTAAACTCATTGCGGTACCTCCGTGCGGCTTTGCTTTCTCTTTCGCGATTGCATTATTGTCGATCGCAGTTTTTCATGTTGATAATCTGTCTTTTAGAGATAAAATCCCTGAGAAAATAAATTTTACCAAGATTCTTGAGAAATGTCTTAATATATTTTATAGCACTAACGCGAACGTGAAAATCATCCTGATGACTGTACATATTTGTGAAATTTATTATTGCTTATAACTGTTTATTTATCGCTTATTGATGCATATATGCATATGTATGTACAGTGAAAGTATGTATAAAATCAGTAATCATATATATTCTTAATAAATAAATATATCAATTATTCAATTTATCACTTTCACTCTATATATATATATATATATATATATATACACACATACATATGTACATGCATATATAAGATCTTTAGAGAAAATAATAAGTGAGAATTCAATAAAATATATACTGGATGATAAAAGAATAATATTTATATATAAATTTCTGTATTATTAATTTTTAATTTTACATTATGTCATATCATAATTTTATTTATCATTTCTTATAGTATGTACAAACGGATCCGCCCACTAATAAGAGCTTAGCCACATTGCTGGTACAGATTCTACAATTTCAGGAGGATAATCTTGGCAAAAATGTATCAAAGCCACCTATGACTAGGCTTCCAGTATGTAAAATATATATATTATGTAACTAACAAAACAATAACATTGTTGTATCTGAATTAATTATTGACGAGTTTAATTTTTGCAGATGAAATGCTTCCTAGATTTTAAATCTGGTGGTGGTGTGTGTCACATATTAGCTACTGCTTATCGTTTTAAGCAGGAGCAAGGATGGAGGCGTTTTGATTTTCCTGGTGGAAAAGTAATTATTTAATACTTATTCTATATATATATATATATATATATATATATATATATATATATATATATATATAGTATAAGTTAATTTAATTTTATATATACTATATCGTATATATATATATACTTATATTATATTATATACGTATAGTACGTACCGTTAC
>NW_012130140.1:97448-114208 GCF_000143395.1 Atta cephalotes
TGTGTAGATATATATATTNTATATATATATATATATATATATATATATATATATATATCGCAGAGAAANATTTTTTTTTATATAATATTGATATTCTCTTGTCCATAAAGATTGCATAAAGTTTTTCATTGATTATTATTACAGTCAGGATCCCGTATGGATCGTACAGTGGACATGCTAATGGCGGCGGAACGTGCTTTAATACAGAATAGATGTATGACTGTACCAAGTATTTTCGTGAGACCAGATGTTGACAAAAATACTGCTGCAAAAGTAAAAGATGTAGTTAGAAAGCATCAGGGTACTATTGTGGAGAATGAGACAGATGCTACACACATTATCTATCCTCCAGTAGATCCAATGGAAGAAGAATACGCACGACCTTGTATGAGACGCGAACGATCGGTTCTAATTCATTGGTACTACTTTCCAGACAGCTATGATTCCTGGTCAACACTGGATCTTCCATGGGACTATCCTGAAGGAACTTATACAAACACAAATACAAGGTGCTTAGACATTAATAATCTTTTAATATAAATATTATAATTAGTGAAAATTAATAATTCAAATTAATTAATATTGTTTACCAGTATAATGTGTTGAAAGTGTTGGTTGCTGGCAAAATATTTCTATTTATGTATTTAATTCATATGTAAATGTTAAATTAATATATTAAATAAATGTAATCTTTTTCTAGATCAATGTATAAAGTATCAGCTACATGGGCGTTAGATTTGGATCAATATAATGAATGGATGAATGAAGAAGATTATGAGGTAGATGATAACGGTCAGAAGAGAGTACACAAATACAGGCTTTCGGTGGAAGATTTGATGGCACAACCATCTCATCCACCGCCTGCAAAGAAACCTAAGAGGAAACGATCGCCCAGCCCACCTCCAAAACTCGGCAAACGTAAGAGGTATGGACATCTCTGAAAGCAAATTCAAATTATACACAGAACTTTGCTTATCTTCGAATTTGTACGTTATCGTTTTTAGTAGCAGAGCACCGTCAGGTATTCAAAGTGCTTCCTCTGCGTCATCGGCAACGATTCCGAAGAAATCGCGCGGCGGTGAAGAAGAGGAAGATTTGACTCAGGGAATGGAGGATCCGCCCGCTGAACCCCGTATTGTCGAGGTGGTTGCTACGCCCACGAATCCACCAATCACAGGTCAGGGTAATGTAACAACGGGTAACTCCACGTTGGCATCTACCGGTAGTAAAAAGCAAGACAGCGAACTTCAACCTCTTAAATCTGGCAACTTGACCGACCTTGATGAACAAATGGAAGGTATACAAAGAAATCTAGATAATGAAACTTGGATCAATAATGTAATATAACGTGATAAACATTTTTAATCAGATCAATAATTTAAAAAATTTTCAAGTTAGATATTAACTTAATAAATTTTGAATTAAAAGCTGTTGATATCGCAGGAGACAAAGGAAGCTCTCAAGGTGGTCAAGATAGAGAAGAAAGAGACACTAGTAAAGAAAGAGGTGAAGGTGGCAAAGGTGATGAACCGGAAGATAATGTGACAGAACAAACGCATCATATCGTTGTTCCTAGTTACTCTGCCTGGTTTGATTATAATTCGATTCATACCATAGAGAAGCGGGCTCTATCAGAATTCTTCAACGGTAAAAATAAGTCCAAGACTCCAGAAATTTACCTTGCTTATCGGAATTTTATGATCGATACCTATCGATTAAATCCAACTGAATACATTACATCGACCGCGTGCAGGTAATACATGTAATATATTTAATTCAGATTTAATTAATATATGTAAAATTATGATTTTTATTGTTAAATATAAAAATAAAAAAGATGGTTTCTCTTTATGTATGAAAACATTTTTACAGGCGGAATTTAGCCGGAGATGTATGCGCGATTATGCGTGTCCACGCATTTTTAGAACAATGGGGACTCATTAACTATCAGGTAGACGCAGAGTCCAGACCGACACCAATGGGACCTCCACCAACATCACATTTCCACGTTCTGTCGGACACGCCATCCGGTTTGGCACCAGTCAATCCGAATCCGCCGAAAACACCACAACCATCCGCTGCAAAGATGTTGCTCGACTTGGAGAAAAAACCGAATATAACGGGTGCCCTGGGTACGGAAGAAAAGGCTTCGGCGGGTGCAATGGCAAACTTCGGTCTGAAAATCGACCAGTATTCGAGGAAACCGGCAGTATTGAAGAACAAGCAAGCGGCGGGTGCCACGCGTGATTGGACAGAACAGGAAACACTTCTACTATTGGAAGGATTAGAATTGCACAAGGATGACTGGAATAAAGTATGCGAACATGTAGGTTCGAGAACGCAAGACGAGTGTATCTTGCACTTCTTACGTTTACCTATAGAGGATCCATATCTGGAAGAAGGCGGGCCCGAAGGATTGGGTCCTTTGGCTTACCAACCCGTACCATTCTCGAAAGCTGGTAATCCTGTTATGAGTACAGTCGCCTTCCTTGCGTCAGTCGTGGATCCTAGAGTAGCCGCGAGCGCAGCAAAGGCAGCTATGGAAGAATTTGCCGCAATAAAAGATCAAGTACCAGCTGCCTTATTGGACCAGCATTTAAGAAACGTTCAAGCTAGTGCCAGTTCCGACGGTAATTCTTCTTACTACATTATAAATTAGAAATTTATAACTTAATTTTAAGATTTTAATGCACACAATAATTGTTAAGTAGATAATAAATATCAATTCTTCATTTTTATATAGGTAAATATGATCCATCAGCTGGTTTGGCACAATCGGGCATCGCTGGTACAGGACCACCTGAACCACCTGACGATACATCAGCTTCTACCGCGACCCCATCCGTACCGGCGGGTGCGGCTAGCTCTCCTCATTCCACAGCTCCTACTCCTGAAGCAAAGAAAGAAGATCAAGATAAATCTAAAGACGCTATGGATGTTGAATCATCTCAGATAGAAATCACCAAGAAAGAGGACGAAACAAAAGAGGGCGAAGAGGACACAAAATCCACTACTGATCTAGAAGCTGCTGAAGCAAAAGAAAAGAAGGATAAAGTAGAGATCACAGTGACATGAATTAATTTGCATGTTATAAAAAAAAATATCAAAATTTTTAAATAAGTGATAGAATACCATGGGTTTAAACTTAATTTTTTTGTTGTAACAGGTTGTAAGGGATGCTCAGCTTCAATCTGCAGCGGCGGCAGCACTAGCGGCTGCGGCTGTTAAAGCCAAACATTTAGCAGCTGTGGAGGAACGTAAAATCAAGTCATTGGTCGCATTACTAGTCGAGACGCAAATGAAAAAGCTAGAGATCAAGTTGCGTCACTTCGAAGAATTGGAAACTACGATGGAGCGTGAACGCGAAGGTCTTGAATATCAACGGCAGCAACTCATCACCGAGCGACAGCAATTCCATCTCGAGCAATTGAAGGCAGCCGAATTCAGGGCGCGACAGCAGGCCCATCAACGATTGGCTCAAGAACAACAGCAACAGCAGCAGCAACAGCAACAAAATCAACAACATCCACCATGGCAACCGCCCGGTGCGCAGCAGCAGCAGCAGCAACCGCCAAGTCCCCAGGCTCAACCGCAACAACAGCCGCCACCACACACGCCGCCGCAGCAGACATAACTCTTTCGTGAGTTTAAATCTTTAAATATGTAGTAGTTAAATAAATCAATCATATAAACTTTTACAAATTATGTAATACATTATTAATGTTGTTTCTTCAATCTTCCTCGTTTTTTCGTTTTTATTTGTTTTTTTATTATTCATTTCCAAATTTAATTTCCACGATTACATATACAAAATAATTTGTGCGCGATTTCGAAACATTTTCCTTTAGAAAGGAATAAATAGTTTGCGGAAGTTTCTTTATATATATTTTTGATTTCTATTACGTATTCAATCGTATATGAGAAGAAATTATCTTCACAACTGTGTAAAAAAAGGAAGATTTCTCGCGGAACGAAATCACTTTTTTTTTCAATGTGATACATTACGAGAGTTGTAAAAGACTTACACTTGATACATATTATACATATTATTACATACATCATTATCAATCAATGTGAAATCTACAAAGCTTCGTTATCTATCAAATCCAATACTAAATCAGTCATAAGTCGGGCACATTCTGCGCCTCCGGGTGGTGGTGTTCCTGCAGTATTATGTTTTTCCTCACTAGTTTCCGTGCTACTTGTTTCGTACAGATTTGGTGCTTCATCACTAGCACATGTACTAATCGGTAAAATGTCCAACGCTAATCCCAATCCGAAACGTCCACATCTCCTCATTTCTTCTTTTAATCTAGAATCGTTAAATAGACAACAATATTAAAAAGGTAGTCAAACCATCCTATATTTTTAAACTGTCCGTTTTACAAAAAAAAAAATTGAGATTAGATTTGCATATAAGTTTTTCGATGATAAATTACTTATAAAGTATAAGCAATGAATTTATTATAGTTATATATATTTTGTTATACACATGACTGAATCTCGGAGATTTACTTACAATTCCCACATGATAGATGGATCTTTTGGCGGCTGTTCTGGATTTAGGATGCGCAAAAAGGACATCAGATGAGAATGATAATGCTGGAGAAGCTGTGTCATGTAAGCCCGCCTAACAACACCACTCGTGCAGCAGTATAGCAAGTTCGCAAGATCAAGAGCGAGTGAACCGACCCGCGTCAGTTGAAAATCAACTAGATAAACGGCCTGCAGAAGCACAGTATTAAAAATCAAGTCTAGGAGGTTTCGCAGTGAGACGCATTTCACATTCGTGACAGCTAACATTGTCAATCTCGAATGTGATTTATAGATCGTAATGCGGGATATTCTTGCATCATATATTTATTTGTATGTTTTAAATGGTCGTCTGAATTTGTTTTGCCCAATGGATAAAAAGCTTAAATAGTTGAAAAAGAATTAAGTACGAATATGTCAATTGTTATATATTATACATATTTTTCGGATTTTTTTAACTTTCGGGCATTAATTTTGTTTTACAAATAAATAATTAAAGATAATTAAATATCGATTTTTTTTTAAAAAAAGTCGACGTTTGATTATCTTTAATTGTCTATTTATTTATCTTAATTAGATGTAATTATACATAATGCAAGAATCTTTATGACCGGCTACATGAGTCTAGGTGTGATCACTTTCGCTAAACCGGAATCTTTTTAATAAGATCGCAAATGGAAGAAACATTTAAATCATATAAGAATCTTATAAATTTATATAATAAAAATGTATGGAACAACAAAAGAGAGTGGTTTCTCGTTTCGTTATCTCGCGTAAATGATCTGAAAAAAAAAAAAGATGATTATCACCACATTTGACGGTAATCATCTTTGCGACCTTTTATTGTAGATATTATCAGACATGCAATGTGTATTGCGCTTTTCTAATTTACTTTTCTTACAAAATAAAATATTTACCTCTGTATCTGAGCTTGGTTCATCCTGAAAAAGGAAATTATTGGTCCAACAATCACCGTGACAAAATACGGAGAGAGGTCCTTGCGTGGAGACGAGTTCGCTCATAGTGCGAAAAAATACGTCTTCGTTTAGGAAAGCTTGCAACTTTGTCATTACTTCCTGTCTTCTGTAGTCCATGTGCGAAGGAAGTGCTTCAGACACCATCGTGATGGCGTTATTCACGGCGACGCGATAATACTGACGGTACCAATCTTCGTTATCTCGTCGAAATAATGTTTCTTTTATAGCTTGATCATGTTCCGAATTCGTTAAATTCGCGAATTCTTCCGGTCTTTAAAAAGTAACATTTTTTTACATTAAAATAAAAAAAAGAGGATACTGAAATAAAGTACATGTACAAAAAAGGAAATTTCTTTTTATCAAATTTTCAACAATTCTTAAATATTTTATATAAAAGTCTACTTCTAGAAAAACCTGATAAATTGTTTCGAATTATTCAGAACATTTATTATATCTATATTTAATTAACCGGACATATTTACCTGGATTCTTTTAATGTCAAGCTAAGCGCGTGAAAGCCTGCTAGAGCCTTCAACACGTGCTCTAGATTCTCCACTTTTAATCCTTTCCGTCTGTCTGCCATTTTAAAACCTCTCTGTCTCAAATCTTCCATGGCAATAAGATCGGCTCTAGCGGCGTATATCTTGGGTACTCCGCTAAATACTCTTCTACCGTTCGATTGCAGCCTATTCAGCGCGGGCCATACATGTTTATAAAACACGACTTCATTCCTGAACAATAACTCGCTTTTAAATGCCTCACGATGTTTCTTGGATTCCGGCAATATCTTATAAATGATAGCACATTCGTAATTAATGTATTCCTCATTTTTTAACAGTTTGCGCCCCTTTGCCCGAATCCGATACAACATCGAAGTATAGTTATCTCCTCGTCCCGATCCTGGTTCTTCTTCTAAACTATCAATCTCTATGTTAGGCTCATCTTCGGCAATTAATTCACGGATATCATCAAGCATAAGTCTATTGCTACTATCGCTACTGTTATCCATCATCCTTACGGATCTGGCCGATCTTTACGACAATGATTCCGATATCTTTTCGATTTTTTCGAATGGAATCGACTTTAACATCCTACTACTTCACGATAGACCAGAGTTGTGCCGACTGACTCAGGAAATGGGTATTTGAGCGCGACTGGAGCGGTTGGAGGGTTGCTGTCTCCCACCGTTACTGACTTAATTCATTAAGTGATTTACGCCCCCCAACTTTAAAAGACAAGGACATTGATACATGTCAATCATATGTCTCATCGTTTAAATTCCCCGCTTTGATTCTTCAAAACGTGGCACGAGTTCGTCGCGCGGTATATGGAATAATAATAATAGAAAGTTTTTCTTTCAAATTGATATTATAGTTTTATACAATAGAGGAGAATATATATAAATAATACAATAAATATATTCTCAAAAAGATTTCTATATTTTCTATATTTTATAATACTTTATTTCGAAGACTAATTCTCATCAGAGATCTGTAATTGGAGAACATCGTTACCTACTAAACTAGCCAATATATTTTTCTGATTGGAGGTAAGGGATACAGTTTTGTATAACTTTCCAGCCATTTCCCCGGCTCCTTCTAGACTATGGAAAGTGACATATTCCAGAAGTGTCTAGAAGCAATTTGCAAGGTTATGCATGTTATAATAAAACATTGATAAGAATAAGATAAAAAATAAAAGAAATAAAATAAAAAGAAAATAAAAAGAATGTATATATACTTACGAAAATTGCCGGCACATATGCTTGTGCTAAACACAGTTCGAATATTTCATTTATATGCTCTGTTGTAATGGTTTGACCATTCTTAATTAAGTGCGGTGAACGAACTAATAACGATATAATTTCTATCGTTTTGGTAAAATTATTTCCACGTAGCAACAATAGTATGATATTGCCCATTACTGTGTTAGATACCAAGAAGTGCTGCACTCTTTTAGAATTCTGAATCTGTGTTTTTAAAAAAGACAATCATATATATTATTTTAATATATTTGATTTGAATACATTTGATTTGATCATAAAAATAAGATAATAATTTGAAACTTGAATTTCGATAGGTCCCCGATTTAATTTGAAAAGGACTTGGTGTTTCTTCTTCTTTAATCACACATAATTCGGAAGATATTAATATATGGACAAATATATTAAATATTAATATATGGACAAATATATTAAATATTAATATATGGACAAATATATTAAATCTCAAAGACTTATTCCAAATTTGTCATAGAATCTATTATTAAATACAAATTATGAAATACTCTATAATTAAAAATGATTTTAATTACTTGTATATGATCCCAGATAGTCAGTGCCATCTCTGTGAATTGCGCATTCAATGGAGAATCAGACACGGGTTTACAATGTACGCTCATCAAGTGCAATATGTTCTCCAATAACTCTTCCCTGTTCAGATGATCGAACATGATCATGTGCGACCATAGTTTTGGTATATATTGCGTGGCAGTCTGCGCGGGATATAATTTAAGAGCTTCTAATATAGCACTCATCACGGCAGGTTCCGGTATAGTCACGTGCGGCACAAGTTTGCTGTAGAGCTTGAAGAATGTCTCAAATTCTTCCGTTGCCAAAATTAATTCCAAATACATTCGGTAATAGATATGTTCCTGAGAAAAGAATAAGAAGAGAAAAGAATAATAACATAATATAAATGCTTAATATAAATACATAATTATTGATCATTAGCATAATTTTAAGAATAGCTGCAGACTGCATAGTATAATGTAATGAAAAAATCCAGTTTATTTTAAAAATTATATTTTTACTTTAAATATTTTAACTCTCGATAAACATCATAAATCCTATCTAAATGATGCTATTAAAATATCCACTGAAATTAAGAGATTTTATATGTAAAAAGAATAATATTAATTTCATACTCTTCATATATAGTTTTTATATTTTATTATATATAAGAAAATAAGATTAAACGGCATGTTCACGGCATGTGTTTTCTAGATAGAATGCTATGTGTTGAGGATTTAAGAAACTTACTCTTATATTATTACTGATAAACATGTAATTTTCACCGGTAAGAAGAAGCTCATTCACCATTTCACCTGCTTGACGATCACAGAACTGCTGGGATGCCATTTTCATTGCGACAACGAAGAAATTTAAATCTTCCTTATTTTGAATAGTAATGGTTTCATTTTTCAAAGACGTCAAAATTTTTATAAAGCTGTTATATGATGCATCGCCTGTTTTAGCGAATAAACTCGTAAATATTCATGAATATAAAATCTTTGCAATGTAAGAGAATATGTAATTACCGAATCTACTTAAAATTTGCAGCAGATAATAATATGTAGTTAACGATGGCTTCAGTTTGAATTTTGTAATATCAGCGAGTATCTTGCGTGTAAAATCTAGAGCTACTTGATTGATTTTTAAAGCAGTTGCTACATTAAGGGCGGCATTAAAGGTATGTATGTTTGGAGTGATTCCGTTTATAATCATTGCTCTGTAAATATCGGTTACTAACGATTTTAATTTCGAATCCTCTTGCTTGTCTTGCCTTGGTATGAGCATTGGTACTATTGATATCATAGCATTGTATCCATCAATAGATAACGGTATACTTTTTTCTTGACTTTCAGCATAAAAATGCCAAGCCTTGTTCGGCTAAAAGATTATATCAAATTTTTGTTGAAATTTATAATAATAAAGCTCTAAGATATAAAAATAAAAAAAAGGCAAATTAGAACCAAAGTGTCGACAATAAATAGATTAAATTTAACTAATTTATTCATTGATTGGATGTAATTCTGATTTTGATCGTTCACATCTGCTGAAGAGAGTCCTAATTTTGGATCAAAACATACATTTATTATAAAGTTTATTCAATCATTATCAGATAGACTTTAATTTTCCTTTTTTCTTCTTTTTGTCGTAATGTGTTGTTATATTTCAGATATCTCTTTTAAGAAGTAGCGAGTTACTTTTTAAATTCTTTTTAATTAAGTTGCACTTATGAATGATTTAAGAGTTATCTTACACTGGAATGTTTAACCAAACCACATATCATCGCGGTGTACGCAGCAGCTGCTATTTTGGGTTCTTGTTCCTTCAGAAATTCGAATAGTACATCGATTTGTGAGTAATTTCTGTAAATCGCGATAAAATATAAAGTATTATTTTAAGAGTAAAGAAAATACATATTCATCGGCAAAAGAAAGAAAACGTATTTTAATTTTTATACTCACAGCCAAGTATTCTTTGTATGTTCGAATTTATACCAGCGAGTCTCCAGCCATTCGGTTTGTTCACTATTATTGTAACATAATAATTCCAAGAGTGCCTGTTTCGTTGGTATTGTCATCTCACCTTTTAATAAATCGTATATCGTGATACAGTTAGCAATATTACCGTTTGATATTTCATATAATAATGTTTCTTCTGTCACTTTACTTTCTTCGGTATAAATGGGGAGTGGTACAAATGCCTGCAAAACAAATAATATGATATGTTTAGCTGAATTTAAATATTAATAAAAAACATTATTGATATTATATGAACTGACAAACAAAAAGAAGGATTTAATTTATGCTTGATTGATGACCTTAATTTCAGGATCTGCTACTTTATGCTGAAATAAATCGCGGTGTTCTTCACGAACCCACATCGCGGTCTTCCTTCCAGACTCTTTTGCTAAAGCGTACATACGATTATGCAAGTTTGATTGAGGTATCAAGAAAGGATCATCATGAAACTTATAATGTGGCGCTGTATAATCTCTAGATATCGTACTTTCCAGAGCCTATAAAACAGATTGTATGACACATTTATAGAAGCATTATTCAAACAAATTTACTTCTACTTTCAGATGTAAAAGAATAATTTTATTTACCTTCAAGATATCTGTTGGACCTCGTTCTATTCTGTTTGGAATTTGAATGTCTGAGGATGAGGTTGATGTTATGGTTGTTGACTGCAATCGTACAATTAACTCCTGGTACAATTTCCTATAAATGTTCAAAATATGAATAAAATTATTAACTTACTATATTCATTCACCATCGATTCACATATAGCTCTTAGGGGACAGTCAAAATTTCAACAATTAAAGTCCTCCTCTATATAAAAAGTTCCTCTATATAAAAAGAAAACAATATAATATCTGAGTTCAAAAATATTTAGAAAGTAAAGATGTAAAACAATAAAAAAATGTTTCCGACTTTTCACAACAAATTTAGTAGAAAAAATTTAGTACTGATATGAAAGATCTACATATATATATATATATATGTGTATATATGGTGCAGATGATGTTAGCGAAAAACAATGATGCAAGACAGAGGATTAAGTATCCTTTTAAAACTGTTTTCAAAAACAAATGTATATTCTTAAATAAGTGTTTCTAGTACTCTCGTATAACAAAGGTTAGCAATTTCACTTAAAAAAGTAATTGATCTACGTACATGAACAAAGTTAAATTATAGATCATTACATACCCACGAACAATTCTTGATAATGAATTCATGATGTAAAGCCGAAGGAAATTAATCCTTTTTCTGTATCTTCTTACAATCTTTATAGTCACGAGTTTGAGGTTAGATCATTGGCGTAAGATTAGGTTAGGGTTAAATGTGACATGGTGATGTAACGATCAAATGAATATTTGATTGATTATCTTTCTGATAAATCAACAATGATCTAATTGTTTCTTTCCCCACATGTGTGAAACAAAAATTTTAATAATTTTATCCTGGTTAACAAAATAATACAAATTTGATCAATTGAATTCTGATTTCTAAATGATCAGATTTTGATTTAAATCATCCCAAAAGATCAACAAATGACATATAAAATATTTAGACGTTTATCTCAAAATTAATATTGAAATATTCGAAATTAATATCAATAAACAGCTTCTCAGTCAGTTGAGTCTGTCGAAAACAAATTTTGTCAAACACTGCTACAAATTTTTTCAACAAAAAGACATCAATATTTCATGCAAATTCTGTTATATATTTAGTTATATATCAACAAATTGATAGCAAATATACAACAAAATCTGCTGAGAACAAATTGTCGACAAAAAACATGCTTACTGACAACCTAACAGTAAATTAACAATCGACCTTTGCTTGGTTTCTGTCATGATGGAAGGGATTCTTACATCATATGTGGTTTTTCCTGATAATTTGCTCTCACTTAAGCTTTATCGGCAAACTGCGAGAAAATAGTTAATGAGCTATAATTTGCTGAAATTTTTGATCGAATTTTGCAATAATTTGTTAGTAATGTTCTCAAGAAAATTGTTAACATTTTACTTTCAAATAATATATATATATGCTTTGTCTGTGCTTTGTCTGCTGAATGCAGCCATTGTTGATACTTGTGGATTCATTTCAACCATTTTTTGCCGGAGCACATATTTTTATTCATTCATATATTTCTTAATTTTTAAGAATAAATCTTACTTCAGTTTTTATTCAAATTCAGTTTTTAATCAAATTAAATTTATTTTTATATTTAAACACATATAATTATGTAGGCATATGAATGCATATAAATGTAATATATTAGGTTGGCAAGAAAATAATTGCGTTTTTTTAAAAGGCATTTATCAGTAAAAACCGCAATTACTTTCTTATCAATCAACATAAATATATCTTGATAAAGTAAAGTTTCAGCTTTAAGAATCTCGTTTTTAAATTGCGATACGACAATTTTTAACGGAGTTATGAGCAATTAAAGTAAAAATGATCCTTTTATTTAATCCGTGATAACTCAGTAACCAAAAATCGTAGGAATATTTTTAAAAAACGATTTTGTAGGGAAAATATCAAGTTTTTATAGGTAGTCGAAAATTTTTTCAAATTTGTTTTGGACACATTACAAGCCCACAAAGTGAGAAGAAAATTTTCCGTCTTTTTCAACTCGTAGTTTTTGGTATGTAAAAATTACCAAACTCATATAAACTTAACAAATGTGGTAAGCTCTTAAAAGTGGAGATTTCAAGCTTTAAAATCCTTTTTTTAAATTTAAATTTCATATACAACTTTGAGCTAAAAAAACGCAATTATTTCCTTGCCAACCCAATACATTTTGTATGTATGTATACAAAACATTATCACAAAAACTAATTTTTACCATGCTCATAGCAATCACTCACAAATACAGTACAATTGTGGCGGCAGATTATGACTTGTAGAATATATTGTGAACGAGCCAAAAATGAATTTTTTTTTCGAACCTATTACAAACAAAAAAGGATTCCTTTAAATTAACTTGAATTTAACTCTGTAAGAAGTACTTTTACATCCTTTGTTAATTGTCGGAAAGAAGTTCTTTTTGAGTTCATTTCGAATAAATTACGCTAATTCATAAAGAAGTCAATAAAATGAATTTTTTTTTAGTTCAAATGAATTAATTGCTATCTGGACATGAGTCGCTGAAATGGGCCTATTATATCCAACTAGAACACAGAAATCATGAGGACATCATCATGATCTCATTCAAATATTCTTCATTATTTATAAATCAATTTTTAGATATCAAATGACGACATCATAATGTTCTGTGAATGATGTTCTGCGATATCATTTTAATTTAATTATGACTCCGTATTCTACTTGAGTAGTTATAAAATCGGATTATAGGGGATTGAAGGAGAATTCTTTTTTAAACACTAATAGGCCGATATATATATATATAATAATCGATTCTTGTGTTTAGTTTAATGTTAAGGCAGCATATATTTATACATACTTAAAACAGTAATTGTACCGAGAAAAAAATATAGTTAATTTTAATAAATATTTAGTTCAATACTGCCAACTAAACATTTACTTACAGTAAGTAAATATTATAAATTATAATATAAATTATAATAAATATTTGTTCAATAAAAAAATGATTGTTAAATCAAATTAACATTTCTTGTATCAAATAAATATATCTTTATATTTAATAAATATTTAGTTGATAGTATTCAACTAAACATTTATTAAAATTGACTGTATTTTTTTTCAGTAACGATTTCCGACGAAGCAGAACAACAAGTCATGATAACGAATCAAAATGATATTAAAATGAATAGGAAATGATGATTGAAAAATGATTTTTAATGATTCATGATCTAATGATTATTTTGAAGTCATTTTGACATCATTTTGATATCACAATGACTTATTATTTTGCTTGGATTACGCCGAATAGCTCGCTGCTCAGTGCGAGATTGACTCGCGATTTGTGGATCCCGCCATTCGGATTCGGCATTAAACTATAAGTTCCCTCGAGTGTTGACAAACTCTAAAGAGTAAGAATGCAACTACTCCCAGTAAGCAAGAAACATTTTGGAACATTTCAGCAACATTGTAGCAATGTTACAACATTTCTTGATTATTGGGTTATCAAATACAAAACATACTATCAAATAAAAAAATATTTACACCCCATGTGGACACTGCTTTCATGAAAATTATTTGTTACGGTCAAAAGATAAACATGATTTAAGTCAGCCATTGTAACAAACTTTTATGAAAGATTTAAATGTCCGCATGGGATGTGAAAATGTTTTTTTATTTGATAGTACTGTTTTTGGTAATATTTTGTATACATATATTTGCATGTACATAGTTTAATTTAATTTTATGCAAATAAAGACAAGTTTCAATATTCTTGTTGAAAATGTCAAGAAATAAACAGGACAGGCTGTATTTAATATACTTTCATTTGAAAAACAGTATTGATAAGATAATTATATTTTGTATTTTGTATTTCAAATATTAACATTGATAATCAACCTTATTATTTGAATTACAAGATACAAAAAGCTTTCAGTCTTTCGATTTTAAATACAAAATACGTAATATTTTTATGTGATCCGCTAAAATAAAAAATACAAAATACGCTTGTATTGCAAATAGCGTGTTTTAAATAAAAGTATTTCAAATATATGTCTAGCCTTGGAAATGAATTAATAAAAATATCAATGAAATTCTCTCCGTTAACGAATCTTCAATTTCTTTTAATTCTCAAAGAGAGGAAGCTTTCCAAGAAGAGAAATCTGAAAACAAATACAGATTCCAGTACATTTATCGCGTTGCTGCCTGCAACATAATGGAAAATGAGAATATAATCAATACGACTCTATAATGCACCAACTGCATGCACGCATTACGTGATGTTAATTCCACCTGGCTTGTAATGCATTTACAAGTATCGACGCGAATCAACCTCGGCTGGCTTACGTCAATCTCTCATAGTGTAATGAGACATCTGGTAGGTTGCCTATCCGCAGGCTTCGGCATCTTCGTAACGGAAATGTATAACACGTAATGTGCACAAGGTGTCCCTGCATTTTTTGCTATGTAATGATTTTAATTATAAGGACGATCAAACTCGGATCATCAATTGAATCGACGATTAATTTGTAAAGCAATTATTTATCTTACGTAATAATTTCATTAATTTGAATTAAATAAAGCTATTAAATTTTAAGCAAGTGTTTTAATTCATCGATTAATCAATCGCATTGCAAAAAAATGCAACTTTACTCTGTAAAAGCTTTTATTTGATTTTGGGAAGAAAAATTAGAAATGATAAATTATACGTATAGAAAATTAATTTGTTAGAAGCAATTGGTTGAATTTATCGCCGATCATCAGAGTTTGTGTTTTGCTGCTTTTTTTAATGCTTTTTTATTTTACAAAATTGTATACAAAATTGTAAATAAAATCTTATCTTATATATTTTATACATAATTAAATCACCCATGTGGTCTTAGTACATACAGAACTCGTATAATCATCTTTTTGATGTATTTGGACTAATATAAATATATAATATACAATATATGTATCGCAGAATCAAATGACGATTCTGGCAGTATATACTATATTATACATAGTAATATCCGCATAAAGTCCGCATCAAAACCGCGATACGATTTCATATATGTATTAACAAGGGATCGTCTCGATTTGTACAAGTTAATAAAAAGCCTCGATATCAGTAAAAGTTGACAGCATAAGATATAAATTAAAAAAAAAAGCAAAACCATATCCAAAAAATTTGATATTATAGTGCATGGTAAAAGTTCTCGAACGGTTATATATTATAATGTTTGAAACAAAAGTAATAAAGTTTTAAGATGATATTAATTTGAAATGATCTTGGAAAGTGCTTTTAAGATCAACACGAAAATTTTAAACGGAACTTTATTTTTCCCAGCATATTTTTATAGCTGACTTTGAGACGTTTCCAGAATATTGTTTACAAATCTTTTCTTCATAAGAACTTTCCCAGGTATGGCACTTGAAAGTTACAGTACTGCCGATATTAACATTAAATTTCTTGGAACCTATACGATCTTGCCTTTTTTCTTAATTAACATCTTATGCATTCAACTTTTATTGATATCAAGATTTTTCATTAACTTGTTATACAAACCGAAATTATCCTTATAAGATTCACATAGATGGTTTAATTATGTCAGAATATTTAAGATAAAATTTTATTTACAATTTTGTATATCGTGTAAAATACAAAAGCATTAAAAAAACAAAACACATACCTACATATGCATATTAAAAACAAAAATATATACCAGACAGTAATTAAAATGAAATGACAAACAAGAAGTCTAAAAACTGACGCGAATTTAAGATCTTCCGAAATAGGTCCAAGATGTTTTCAAGACGTTCGATGTACTTGCGAGAATTTAATACGCTACAATAACACGAAAATTAGTTCTGATATAAAAAAAATTAAATCCTGCTGCTAATAATATTAGAATGCCCGATGACCCACTTATAAACATGCTTGTTCGGAATAGTGCGTCATCAACAAACGCATTGTTCCTTCGTTTTAGCAACAGCTGGCCTCACCACCGTCACCACTACCATCACCATCACCACCACCGTCACCATCACTACCACCACCACCATCACCACCACCACCACCACCACCACCACCACCACCACCACCATCACCACCACCACCATCATCGCCATCATCATCGCCGTCAGGCAGAGGGTACATCTTGCACCCTTCTCCATTAAATAGCTCAAGGTATCATCCTCTCCTTGGTTTTTAACGAAAACGTACGTACAAGTCGCTCTCGGGCAGCTGCTCTCCTCTCTCGAGGAAAAGGACGTACGGACAGAGAGAGAGAGAGAGAGAGAGAGAGAGAGAGAGAGAGAGAGAGAGAGAGTAGTAGTAGTAGTAGTAGTTACGTTTAGTAGTTAACCGTA
>NW_012130140.1:114228-120267 GCF_000143395.1 Atta cephalotes
GAGAGAGAGAGAGAGAGAGAGAGAGAGAGAGAGAGAGAGAGAGANAGAGAGAGANAGANAGNGAGAGAGAGAGAGAGAGGAAGAATAGTAGATAGAGATTCGTTTCTTTCAACGAATTTATTTGTTTAGCATATGAATGGTGCGCGCGAGAGCGCGCGTTCACGGTTGCGCACGGTGAACCCTTTGGCATATTACAAAGAATTCAATAAAGTTCGTAAGGAAGGCCCGGAGGGAACCAGTCTCAGGCTGGAGGTCGGAGAGAACGGGAGACGAGAGACACAGAGGAAAAGAGAGAAAGAGAAAATGTGTAAACGAAAGCCAGAGAGCGAGAGAGAGAACTACCTCTTCTCCGTGAGAACGCGCATGCTGTACCTTATTCTGAGCCCAATGCACATCAACGGGTAGCAAAAAGAAACCTTTTTTTTTTCAGGTAGCCAGATATGAATTCGCTCAGCAAACTTTGACACAGTATTTCGACTTATACGATATTTTAGGATATTTTACATTTTGATATATTTCGGTGATGATTTTAATATTATTCCAATTTTATTATTGCAAAATTATTGCTTTATGAGAAAAATATCGATGATATAAATGAAGAAAATAAGAAAGTAAAAGTGAGAAAGAAAAATATTTTTTTATATAATAAGCGGTTCCTCTCTGTGATTTATAAAACGTACACAAGTAATCAAATTAGTGATATACAAACTAGATAAAAGAAATAACATCTAGATACATCTCTTTATTTCTTTTATATCACTTCAATTTTATTTCAACTCACATGTATTATCACATTTTAAATTTTGTTTCTCGATTTGATAACACAAAAATAAATCGAATAAACGTAAAGTGTGATCAAATCTACTTGTTGAAACACCACGCAAGATTAATTTAATCGATCTTACAGTTGCTCCGAAATTCATCATCGCACGTGTGGTACATTTCGAACAATATTTCGCGATAGATACAGCGTGTAAAAATATACTTTGATTCCCTTTTATTTGAGGCAAGTAGAGCTCTGTACTAGAAAGCGGGAGAAGCGTGAAGCGCGTGCACGCGTGCACGCGTACGCATACAGGCATGCACGCGGGCGGGCGAGAAGCCAGGTGTTTTATTTCAAACCGTGGGACTCTCCTTAAAGAGAGGGATGCTTTTGCGCGTCGCGTACACGCGCTTACACGTCCCGTCCGGTCCCGTTTGCAGGAGCGAGAAGGAGTCAGGACGAATGAAAAACAGGATTCGCGTCCCTCCACGCTTCTACGGGCAACCCTCACTACTTTTATTGTGTTTCCTTGTTCGATCGAACGTAACGTAACCCTCCCGCCCCTCTTCGCACTTCTCGGCCGCCCCTCGTCCTTTGATAGCGAGTTTTTCCTCTTCCTTTTTTTTCTTTGTGCTCCTCCGCTCCATCCAGAAAGAATTGTGAAACACGCTTTGCGTCTACGGGGGTACGTTTTACACGTGGTAACTCTACACACGTGGAGGAAGACAGAGGAGCGAGGAATAGGAGGTAGAGAGAGAGAGAGAGAGAGAGAGAGTTGGAGCGATGCAAAAAAGACGAAACATTGTCCATAGAGCACACATCTCTTCTTTCGAAAGCAGGAAACCCGAATCCAAATCCTTGGGAGCTTGCAAATTTGGGACCCGCGGTAAGCTGGCGATCTTGCCAGGGAGAAATCCGTTTCTCCTGCCCTCTCTACCTTTCCTTCTTTCCTTCTTCTTCCTTCCTATATCGTGCGATCGTTTTGGATGAAACGGTTACGTGAGCGCCGTGCCACACAAAAGGATGCACGGCTCTCTCTCTCTCTCTCTCTCTCTCTCCCCCTTTCTATCCTTTCTTCCTTCCAAATTCGTGCGCGATCGTTAATAACCGCGCCTCGCAAGGTGGCGGAAACGCTGTCATCTACCTCGCTCCCGAATCGGCCGGAAATGCGCGGGAACACGCCGAGCAACATCCTGGAGAAAGAATGCTTTCTCTCGAAGAACTGCACGCAACACGATGCGACATGTATATTATTCGTGAAATATATAAATTACGAAACTGTTACATTTCTCTTGACAACTCTAATTTTTGCGAATAGATCTTTTCTAAAGATCTATTTAATTTTTTCTTCGATTTAAAAATCATCGAGATATTCGAATTTATTTATATATAAAGTTAATTTGAAGATCATATGAAGGAAAATTGGAAGAGATTATAGGAAGATGGTCAACGAGACATTGCACGTGATTTTACTGAACTTTTATTATTGTTTCCCATTTTTGCAACATATTACTTTTACAAAATTTTACAAAAAGTTTTTCATTGCTTTTATATGTGATCTTGTAGTTTATAAATCGTAAATTGATTTGTGTAATTAATATATAAGATAATAATAATATAACAACATTGCTACCGTTCGAAAAAATTTTGTTATAAATATATCACAACAATAAGAATCAATAAGATATCTTGTGCATTAATATGTTACATAATATTACATAATATGAAATCTCTTCAAATCTGTAATAAAATGAAGCTGATTCTAATTTACAAATCAACACTCAAGACTTTCCGATGCTGTGAAATAAATAAAAACCATCGAGATCTGGTTTCATCGGATCCACGTTTCTATAATAAAGCTCCTTATCGGAAATCGGGCAACACGTTGATATATCGAGCAGATCCAGCAGGCCGGGAAGAGTGCAATTTGATTTTAACTATTCACAAATATTGCCTTCAACCCCGCCTGCCCGATCCTCGAAGATCTCCACCTCGAACGACTATTCTCTGAGGAAGCAAATTCCTCCGAAATAGCGTTCTCTCCTTCTCCTTTTTCCACCTGTCCGTTGTCGGTCTCCCTTTGTTTCGCTCCTCGATGAGATACAATGCATCCCGATAGGCCGGGACTAGTGCAATATTGAAATATATATTTCCGTTGAATATTGACACATATCTCGACCTATCTTCTATGCAACATGTAGCATCGCTCGTCTGCCGGGATGTCGACGAATCGGCCGAATCAACGACGATATATACTTTTTGACTCGACGGTAGTCATTCCGCTCCAATTTGCGATGCAGGATCGTGCGAGTCGAAGCCCAGGGCCGAACCCGTTGAAGGGTCCCGCGGGCCAGGCAGCGACTCTCCGGTTGTTAGACCACGTGGGCTTTTTCCGTCGGAAGCTGTAAGGAAAACAAAATATGATTTCTAAGTGAGTTCTTTTTGAAATTGCCAAAAATGTATGAGAGATCAAAATTTATAAAGTCGGTTTAAAATAAATTTATTTATTTAAGTTGATAAAATAATAGCACGATTATGAAGAAAAAAATAGAATTAAATTAAATCAAAATTAAAGCAAGAGATTACGTAAATTACTTTTAACGAATAAATTAAAATAACATAAAAGATTCGGAAAGAGTACACGAGCAAGAGTTTATTTAAATTTTAAATTACTTGAATTAAATTAAAACACTACATTCCGTCAAATCTCTTTCGGACGATGAATTTACGAATAAAAAATTTGCAAATCGAGCAACACACTTGATCGAGTTAACAAATTCAGGGTCGACGATTTCGTGAATCTATTTGCAAAAAAAAATTCCCAAAAGTTGCTCGGACGAGATGCGCGCGAACCAACTTCGCGACGAATTTTCTGCTTGAGTGATCACCGCCGGAAATCGCGCGGCAAATTCCATCGGTTTCGCGATACGAGCAATTCGTTGGAATCACGCGAGATTACGCACGCCGCGTCGCGTAACACGCGTTCGCTCATTGATGGGGGCGAGAAATGCGTGAGCGCCGCGTGCGTGTTCTCTCCTCCTCTCTCTCACTCACTCGCACATACACACTCTCTTCCCTTCTCTCTCTCTCTCTCCCCATCTTCTTTCTCTCACTCGCTTAGATGCGACGGGGGGGGCTCTCCGACGTGGCCTTGGCGGTCAGTCTCCAAATCGGAGAGCCTCTAACATCTAGGGTCTCTACTTCGAATCACAAATCGTAGCCCGAGGTCGCTTCTCGTGGACTATAGGTCGTTCACGGACGCTCCACGTTGCCGATCCTCAAAATAGGGCCTCT
Organism: Atta cephalotes; assembly: GCF_000143395.1. Taxonomy (NCBI): domain Eukaryota; kingdom Metazoa; phylum Arthropoda; class Insecta; order Hymenoptera; family Formicidae; genus Atta; species Atta cephalotes. The sequence goes on from NW_012130140.1 coordinate 118,286, forward strand.
CGCTGAGAAATAGGGACCTGCCGGAATTTCTGTGAAACGAGAAACCGGGGGCTCTGGGCACGCTACTCGTGTATACGCGCACACGCACGCACGAACACACACACACACACACACGCGCGCGCGCGCGAGCACATACACGCATGCACGCACGCACAAAGAGACAACAGCATGCGCACATAAACGGGCGCGAGAATTTCGTTTATTCCTAAAGTAGCACGAAACTTTTGAAGCCGACCGATTCGAAATGCTAACGGAGAAACAACAAGTTAAACGATCTGTATCTCTCTTTTTGTTTTGAAGCTCCTCGTAATAATGATGCAATATCCTCGAAACTCGATTTCCGACGCCACCGGTCTCGACAACGGTGAGCGGAGACGGACGCGCGGCGCGCAGATATTCGCGCGTAAATACGCTATTGTTTATCGCCCGCGCGTTTCTCGTTTCTCCGTAACTCGTAACTCGAGCTCTATCACGGTGCTCGGTGCGTGCTGGTGCGTGCGTAACGCAAACAGTGTCTCGCGCCTCACGCTATATATCCATCGAGGTTTTTGGCGAAGGACGCCGGTACGATCGAAAATCTCCCGCGAAAAAGGATCGCTCCTTCGAGAACACTCTCTCTCTCTCTCTCTCTCTGATTTTCTTTGGCATGACATCGATCTATCCTCGATTCCGCAAGGTCGAAAATAGCCGCGAGAAACGAAAATAAAAACGAAGCGACGCGCGCCGCTAAACAACAATGAAAACAATCGCAAGAAACAATGTCCCTCTCGCGACCTATCTTTCGACCGTTAACTTTGAATCTTTCGTCGCGCGACCCCATTTCACGAATCCACTTCTATTATCATCGAGACAATAAGAACCTTTTAATATATAATATTTTATCAATCATCATTAACAAAAGACAATACGAATCTCGATATATCTCGTCATTTTGTTCCTACAATGTTTCCTGCTACAGTCTTTCAATTAAATAAATTCAACCTTACCTTACCTTAACGTCGTCTTACTTATCTTATTCAAAGGTAGCAGCGAAGGTAGCAGTGAAGGCATTCTCGATCTCGTGCTTCCTCTTCCCGACGAAATCCCGCGCTGGTCACAATCGGCGTGCAAGACGAAGTAGACGCCCGCCGACGTCGATCATCGGCCGTGTCGGCCGTGTCAATCCGCCGTGACGCGGCTTTCGATCCTCGCACAATGCCCCTTCTTCATCATCATCATCCTCTTCGAATGTTCCTCGGCAGTCGGCACGTGACGCGCCGGCGGCCGGGCGGCGTGCTCGATCGAGGTGCGTGATGCGTCACACGCAGGAAATAAATCGAACGCATCGTTAGTCATTAGTCGTTAGATCGTCCGTCACTCGCGATAGATCACTCTCCTTTTCTCTTTCTTCTTCTATTATTTCAGTCTTTCTTTTTTTTCTTCGATCTTTTTCAACGGCGATCTTCTTCAGGAAGGATCCTTTCTTCCTCGTCATCCACTGCACAACACTGACTGATTTCGATTAGGGAGAGTAGGAATGCACGCATTACAAGAGAGGAACGAACAAGGGTTCGACGAGGATCGAAACGGAAAGGAAGACTTCTCTTCGGAAGATGAAGAGCCAGACGACCGACTGCGACGAGGTCCTCGAGCAAACTGCGGCCACGGCCAGGTGTCCCGCCTCCTTTATTCGTTTTGGGCCCCAAGTAGTGGGGGACCCGGGCTTATTCTTATTTAACAGCAACACGAGAGTAGTAGCAGCAGCAGCAACAGCAGCAACGGCGACGACGACGACGATGGCAATGCACAACGCGATTCAACGGCACGGCCCCGAACGCTGAAGAGAACCTCCCTCTTGCTTCCTTTTCGTCCCTTTTCTCGAGGCCCTCTTCTCTTTCCCTCCCTCCTTCCCTCCCTCTCACCATCCCTTCCTTAGCCTGCCTACCTCTTCCTTTTCTCGCTTTCTTGTCCTCGACGTCCCTTGTGCTCTCTCTCTCTCTCTC
>NW_012130140.1:121390-127483 GCF_000143395.1 Atta cephalotes
GTTCGTCTCTCTCTCTCTCTCTCTCTCTCTCTCTCTCTCTCTCTCTCTCTCTCTACCCGCCCCCCTCCCTCCGTTTTTCCCTTTTTTAGTTTCTCCGAGCATTATTCCAATCACACGTTCGGAACCCGCCAAAATTGTATCAGCTGTCCTCCGGATTTTGCCTACGGCTGACGACTCCTTTCAGTGATGTGACGCCCCTCGTCCTTCTTCCGTCCAGGTCTACCGTCCAGGTTCCGTCCAGGTTACTCTTCCGTCCAGATAGGTAGGCGATCGGCGACCGGCGACCAATCGGAGACCAGGGGAGACACGGTCTGATCACACGTCGGGACCCGGGGGAGAAATCCCGCCATTCGGCGAAAGGGGAGGGGAAAGAGGAACGATTAAAATTAACGCTTGACGATTATACACGCGCGCGATGACGGTTTGCGCTTCGCTCGCCGTTTGTGATTTACGAGGATGTGACAGATATCCGCCGCGTGGTAGAACCGTATAGAACGAGATCGGCTTCTTGCTTCATCCTGCTTGAGCTAACTGCCTGCCTCCCTGTCTTCCTTATTCCTTCGGATCGAGTCCTTCCCATCGATTGCGATGAAAAGCGCTCGCGTGTTTCCTAACGGAGCACCGGATTAAACGTGATTTATCGGAGCGAAAACTTTGGAAAATCGCACGAATGATCGATGTATCTATGTTCTTGTAAGATTCAACTCGCACAAAGACGTTAACGAACATAAAGCTCGTCTTGCTGTTAGATAATCCATAATTCGCCTCAAATTTCAGGATGGAATTCTATTTACAGTGTTATATTTACGTGCGTATATTTTAATATACATTTTTAGGTGTTTACATGCTAAAATTCTTCAAATTATTATATTGCACGGCATATAGGCATATAGAATAAAAAGAATTTTATTTTCAATTTTATTTTAAATTCTAATTCGAATTTATGGATCTAAAAAGAATAAGTCTGAAATATTTGATCCGATGAATTAATTGTCTGTCAAATTTTTTATAAATGTTATATGTATAGATAACTAAAAATATATATAAATTTATATATAAAAATTCGAACTTTATAATAAAAATACGAAATTCGTATAGTGTTTTCATCTCGCTCAATAGATATAAATGATATAAGCGGGCAACTAAATGATCAGGCAACAAATATTATGTCTGCCTAACACTGTTAGAAATATTCTTAAATTTCATTAAATTTTAAGTTACACAATTTGAATTTAATTTCATGACATTACATCAAATTTAATGTATTTATAACTAAAAAGTATATTTGTATACATATATAAAATTTAATGTATTTTTCATGAAAATTTATGAAATTTAATGTACACGTTCATTACATTTAATTACTGTAAGTAATTACTGTAACTTAATTTTCAGTTAATTATTCATTACTTTTAATTTCGTTCATACCACGAGCTTCATGTAAAGGAAGCTTGTGGTGACACTTTTAATAATGTAATAGTTATAAAAATTTATTTTTTGAATTTATCGCGGATATCGTCGATCACCTTGAAAAATACTTGATGTATGTTTTTCTTTTCATTTTCTTTTCATCGTTCAACACCGATTTGACCTCTTCGTTATAGTGTTTTATAAATAATGCGTTGTAATCCGCGGGACAACAACGATTGCCTCGTCATCTCGCTAAGGTGTTTAGCCCTGTTTACTCAGTAATTTTACGCATCGTGGAACGTACACATGCTCGTTTTGTTCGCCATGCGGCATTTGATTATGCACCTACAAATATATGTAAATAAGATGGCCACTTGAAAATTGCGCATACTTTTTTAAAAGTCATCGTACGATACGTTTATAAATTGACTCGACAATTACGATCGACAATTCAAAGTAATTAGTTGCAAAATACAGCATTGTAGACAGCGTTATATTAGATTAATAATAAAATATTAATTTCTAGATTTTAATCCTATCTTTATAAACAAATTCAGTTAAAATTTTTGACATATTAATTATATTAAGATTATTTGTGATTTTGATGTTTAATCCTTCTGTTAATACATGTATAATTTTTTTCAAAAATTAGTAATTAGAAAGATCGAAAAAACGTTTATTGTATCTTTAAAAATAAACTAGTTTATTACAACATACATACAAGAATTAGTTTTTTATCTATAAATTAATCCAAAACGTTCCGTGTTTTTTGACCTTTCTAGTTATTAATTTTTATTTAGCAATCTCGAGCTACATATTTTACATATTCATTTAATTTTTTTCATTTTTTTCACTACTATATTTTATAAGGCTTTCATTAAAAATATAAAAATAAAAATTTATGCAAAAGCGTTCTTTATTATTCGAAGAATTTTTGAGGTATTCATAACGAAATTCATCACAAAAAAATCAAAATTTTGTACTATTTAAAATTCAATACATAAATATCTATGCATTGACGAAAAGGTCAATTTATGTAGTACTGACATTCGGAAAGTTTTTTTTGTCATGAAACTCTTGGAATCGATTCTTCTCGATCGATCTGGAACACCTTGTATAGAAATTGAATTGCATCGCAAGAGAATTTTAATCTGACCATTAATGCCGAAATGATTGATCGTCAGATTGTAAATTAACGAAATAATAAGCAAGATCTGGAAGAATGACGTTTCAATCGGGTTTTGCATTGCATTGCATACGAGACGACGCGATTGTACCGATTGTACTCAAACAGTTCGGTCGCTTTGTCGGTCCCGCGGTATCACCTGGAACAGCTGAAACTTACGTTCACCACGTGTTCGCGTCATTAAGAACGTAGGCTTCACTTTGTAACAGGTTGGACGCTCCTCTCAATATTATTAGCAGCACGCTTCTCGTTCTTGGCATATCATCTTTGCGCTGTTCCCATCCCCCCATGATGAATTTCATAAACTATATACTTTTTAAATCTTTATCTTTCTATCCGCGTTTCTTACAAATCTCTCCTCTCTCGCTTCATTCTTTTTCTTTTTTCTATCACGCGACACAGCCGGCTTCGACGCGAAATATCAAATTCATCAAAAGAGCAAAGATCGTTGTAGAAATAACCCGCAGGTATTATTCTTCGACCAGACGAGTCTCGACGTGTACCTATATACATTTCTCTCCTTATTCCTCTCCTTTTTCTAGTACGGACGAGAGAGGAAGTGAAGGAGAAGGAGGCAAGGGATGAGATAGAGAAAGAAATCGCTCGATCAGCTGCGACGCGAATGTTTATCGACACGAAGTGTAATCGTCGCACAGCGATTTCCTTTGTATCCCAAACTCCCGCGCTCGTTCAGCCGCGCGAGGCAAAGGGCGAGGGAGGGGGAAGGGAAAGGGAGAAAGAAAAATCGAGAAAAGGGATGATTGAGAACCACTTGTAGGAGGACAGCTGCGCTCTGCGAGCGCATCTGCTGTCGGTTGCGCGGGCACGCGCTCACATATACATATACTTACGCTTACGAGTTGTGCTCTGTGAGTGCGATGAGAAAACGCATACGAATGCATACCTCTTCCTCCTCCGCATACCTCATCCTCTACCTAGAGATATAAAAATAAAAAATTCAAATTCAAATTCAATTTTTACAATTACTTACGGTAAAATTGCAGTAAAATGATAATTTATTGGTAATTTTGCTATATTTATTGTCTTTATAGTGTTATATATTGTACTAAATAGTCTATATGTCCCTACTCTTTAAATCTGAATCACTGATAATCAATGAATTAAATGTGAGAGTCCTAATTTAACTAATCTTTATAGTGTGATCTAATAACCTTGTTTTAATGTTTAAATTCAATGAATACGGTATTGAAAGATTAAAATTAACGTGCAAATATCAATATTTTAGTTATATAATGCTCAAACATTCTTTCTTTTTTTTAACTTCATCACTGAATTTCACTGATTATCAGTGCAAAGTATGCCACTGGGTAATTAGTGACTATCCATTGATTCAGATTTAGAGAGTACTTATGTAAAAAATAAAACAATATTCTTCTAATAATCCTAATAGGACTCACTGATTGAATAACAGGGTTATTGACGAGATCTAAACATATAATTTAATTGTAACAAAACGTATCTGTATGGCACATAGACTCATGCTTAAGTATGTGGCTAATTGCCGACTGATGCTGTTGATCGTGATGTCGTAAACGGATGTGTGTCAATTGTCCACATCATTAATTAGTTAATTAAAAAAATTATAATCTCATTGGTAAAGCAGTGAAAAATTACTAGGAACAGGCCGATGTGAGTGGTGTGTGGAATTGAACTGTCAAAGTACAAGTCGTAAATCGTTCCTGATTTGTCATCCCTGCCTTAAACGTTGTCGGTTATTGGTTGTCTAATTATTACATCAATATACAACTGAACAAAATATAACTGAAATAACGTCTACTAATCATATAATGTTATTCCTAATAAAAAACTGAGACGAAAAGTCCTCTACCATTTTGCAATTTTCGCAAAATTTTTTTTTAGTTACCTAATGAGCAATATGTATAAAATTGTCTGTATGACAGCTTTAAGATACCTTTAAGAGTTCTTTAAGAAAAATCTTCAAAATATTTCACAAAGAACACGAAAAGATATCTTAAAATTGTCTTATACATCAATTTTATCCGTTCGGCAATATTTAGAAATTAATATCTCGTTAACTGTTACAAAAATTGCATAGAAGACTTTTCAATTTAGTTTTTTATTAGGAATAACACTGTATAATTAGTGGGCGTTATTTCAGTTACATCCTGTATAGCATCAACATAAAAATTTTAGTTAACAAAGCATTTTTAACAAAAGCGTAAACGAAATTTCTGGAAGGCGAAAATTGAAACATAAAAATATGAAAAAAGCGTAAATACTTCTTTTACATTTCATTGTTCCAATTTTTGCTTTCTAGAAGTTTTGTTCACGTTCTTCTGTTACTCTTCCATTATATCCGATTTATGCCCCGATTTTTATTTTCGTAAGGGTTAATGACTAAATATATCAAATTACTCTATCTTTTACATCAAATTATTTTATTTTCTTAATTTTTTTAAATTACTATTTTATCAACCTTAAAAAATTACCAAGTAATTTACCGTAATTTACCGAGTAAGTTATTGTCAAACTGGGTCATTTTCATCTCTACTTTCTTTTCGCTACTCTTTTTCTCACCATATTTCTATGTCTCTTTTTCTGCTTTTCTTCCTTCTTCGATCGCCCGCGCAATCTCTTTTCCCTTCTCTTTTCTTCCTCTCTCTTTTTCTCTTTTTCTAATGTTTTCTTCTTCGAAACTCGACGGATTGCAAGTCGGTTTAACGACGAATTGCAATCCGTCGAGTTTCATTGCAATCATCATATCCTGAGATTATCAAGTCTTTTTTGTCTGTTTAAAACGTTTTTAATCTATAATTGATCCTTTTGTCATATCTTCTCCCTCTGCCTGAATTTCTTTTACTCAACCCAACTTTTTTTTTATTGCGATTCTTCCAAAAAAATATGGCCAAATTCAGAGTTAGTTTTCAACATTTCAATTACATTACTAAATTATAGCCTAGGCTTTTTAACACACTCAAATGGTAAAACCTTATTTAATAAAAATTAAAATTTGAGCAAAAAAGCGAAGGTGCAATTTGAGAGAAAAATTTCGCTCACGCAAGAAAAAACTTAAATTGCAGACAGAGAATTAATAATTATTTTTTCATATTTTATATATCTTCGATATGAGGGAACGATATACTTTTGTACGTTTGAAGGAATTTTGCACTTCATTCCGCATACGCAAGAGGCATCACTTTTCGAATTTATTGCATCAACGTGTCCGCCTTTTTTCGTAGAATATTTTGAAATTATATAACTATATTGAGTCGCATTATGCTTGTATGAACCATTGTATTTCATTCTATCGACCTTACATGAAAGTGAAGTGGCTTACGCCCTAAAATGTCACATAAACTATTCTCTATTCTATTCGGTGCCATTTTGCTTTTAAACTGCGTCCTAAATCGTCTTCACTTCTTCCTCTGCACGCTTTCTACCCCCTCTCCTTACTCTCTCTCTCTCTCTCTCTCTCTCTGANACTCGACCCGAAAGGCCACAACGGAGGGAGTAGG
>NW_012130140.1:127503-152071 GCF_000143395.1 Atta cephalotes
CGTACCTAACTAACTACTACTAACTACTAACTTAACTTACTTACTTACTTACTTACGTTCGTTCGTCGTTACTTACTTACTTACGTACGTACTACTACTCTCTCTCTCTCTCTCCTCTCTCCTCCTCCTCTCTCTCTCTCTCTCTCTCTCTCTCTCTCTCTCTCTCTCTCTCTCTCTCTCTTTCTAAGCCCGGTGGAGGTTGACCGCTCCAACGCGGTTTCCGTACATACCTCTTATACTCCACGTGTGCTATTCCACTATGTGTATCACTCTCTGCATTCGGAGGGTTGACGAAGCCCGTTCTTTCGTCCCTCTTACCGGAGGAACTGGTACCTCGTCCATCTAGAAAGAAGAAAGACCCGGGCTCGTTTATGATGTACATAAACCGTTGCTATACTATCTTTTTCCTCTCTCTCCCCTATTCGTACAGCACCCTTCGATATACAGGGAGATTCGTAACTAGCTTATAAAGTTCAAGGGCATGGTGCTCATTCGAATCTCTTTATGAAAAGATATCGACACGCTGACAGTTTTAGACCTGCCACCAATAGTGTACGAAAATTTGACGAAATTTACTTCGGCAGAATTTTATATCTATTTTTAATCGACGAGGAGGGGGAAGGGGATATTTAGGGGATATTTATGATTAAAAGGTCACGACGAATAATAAATTTGATATACATTTTTTCTTAAGAAATCTACAATTTTACCTTTTATCTACAATTTAGTTTCAATAAAACTGTACATCTTAAAAGGTAGCATTGTTATATTCATAAGTACTGCATCATCCTTGAACAGAATCCGGCGGATGTAGCCGAGTTAACGCATGCCGCTTTTCTACCTAATACTATTTCATATGTACTCCAGGGGGTTTCCAAAAGAAACTTTAAAGGATTTGTTCAAGATGCCGCCGTGACAATTTTGTCGAACTTTCCAAAACCTGTGTGGTATTTGAAAGAAATATTTAAGATGTCTTAAAACAATCCACACGAGAAAACATTTTACAAAGAAGATTTTAAGAATTAAACGCTTGGGCATATATTGTTATTTTATAATTTTTAACAATTAGTGCATTAACGATTAATTATTTCATTATTTTTATTTTAAACGATTAAATATATTATAGGATAATATTGCGTCAATAAGAATAAATATTTAAGTGAATTCAATTTCAAAATTACAATTTCAGCTTAAAAGTGAAAACGTCTTAAACGTGCAGATTTAGAAACTTAAATAATCCGACATCCGATGACTGTATGACTTAACCGTACCTGAAAATTTCAATGGTCGAATATCCGAGCAGAAACGACGGATCTGGGGTCTCAAGCTTAAAATACCTATCTTTTCTTCCCAAAAAACTGTTTCCTTTTTCCGTTCCGAAAGGTTCGTTTCGTCGATTGCGAATCACCCTATATACTACAGGCCTGCTGCAACGCGGCTTATGTAGGACTTTGTGCATCGCGCCTGTCGGCGGTACGGACGGTACGATGTAGTGTGGTGGCGAGCGACGTAGCTGCAGCTTGCCAGCCAGCCGGTACATAACACCGGTACCACCGAAATTTTCCTTTGTCCCTATTTTGTTTGTGTCCGTGGACTTTTCATCATCAGAGCAGCACTCACGATTCTGCCGAGAAAATTTCAGATTTCACCTCTATCGCTCTTTATATCTTCTGCCTGCTTGTCTGCTTCTCTTCCCCATCTGGAAATCTCACTTTGCTCGCATTTTCCACTCATGAGAATTTTGCCGACCCGAAGCCGTTGCTTCTCTTAAAATTTAAGGTGAATCAGAGACAATTTTTTTTTTTTTTTTTTTTTTACAAAAATGATATGATATTAGCAATTCTCGATTCTTCAATTTTCAAGAATGAAGAGAAATCTAGAGAATTTCGTGAATTCAATTTCAAGGATGCGAATGTATGACGAAATATTATTTCAAGCTGATATTGCGGTACCATTTGAAACGGATTTTCTCTCTTTTCTTATACATTAATCTTACAATTGAGAGGATTGAACGGAATAAAAGCCTAATTACAAAATCTTGATTTTATTAAAACAACTTGCTACTTTTTTATTATACACAAATGAATATATTCAATGAATTTATGTAATGTCTTTAACAAGTTATATGTTACAATATTTTTCTAATACAATCAATATTATATAAAAAAGTTAATCTCTGAAAGAAAGGCCTGTGTAAAATTGTACCTTTATTCTGTTCCTCCATTATTATCTCAATTAGAACATATTTCGAGAATATTAAATATCAATAATAAAAAGTAAAGCTTTCGCTCTCTTCGAAAAAAAACTGTTATAATATCAAAATGAAAAATTAAAATTTGAGTGGTATTATCTTTAATTTTTATACGATAATACTTACGATAATACTTACGTATCTTTCTATTTCCATTGAAGAGTTTTTTTATCTCCTAATCTAATCAAGAGACAGCTTTAATTATTCTTCAAATATTATATATAAAAAAACCATTATAATTTGCTTTAATGCTATTCAAAGAAATATGTATTAAGATCTATTATTAGTAAATTTTTTTCAGTATAGAAAGAATTTTTATATTCGACAAATGTACATAGTAAATCTCTTTATATTGAAATACATATGTAATTTACAAATTGACGCATATTTATATCAAATAAGTACATGTTTTTATATCAAATAAATATATGTTTAGTAAATATTTATTTAAAACTGTGTTCAAACAGATATTTATTAAAATTTAATATTTTTTCAGTGTCGATCCTTTAAAAATCATAATTTATTTGTTAAAAATTAAAAATTTATTTATAATTTATTTATGATTACTTCCTTAATGTAAATATAATCAATTAGCAATGCACCTCAATGTAGGAAAAATAGAGAAACTATAGGTACATCTTAGAGTTTGTAGAATAGAAATCTAAGAATAAAAGTGAAGGCAATGGTTCTTTTTTGTCGGTCCGTTTCTTCAATGGAGATGGAGAGACAATCGTAGAAAAATAGCCCTAAAATTTACATGCTCATTGAGAAATTCTTATTTCCTTTTTCGCAAAAGGATCACTATGGTCAGGCATGAATCTTCATCTTTTTGTACTATGTTGCGATGGTTATGTTATGTACAAAGATCGAAAATATTCGATCTTTTCTTTCCGTTGTTCAGTCATCCATTTTATCTATTCGTTTTATCTTCATTCTAAAAAGATATTTAATGTTGAAATGGCAAAATCTCGAATTTTCACAAGAACAAATTGTCAACAAGAAATCCACTTTTTATTTCATTACTTTTGCATACTAAATATCATTTTATTTCATATTATTTCATTAAAATATATATGTTGTTTTAATTTTTTTTTTTAAATTATGCAGATATATTTGAGTGGGCCTTGGAGAAGCACTTTAAATTTTCTGCACTATAATATAGAACTACTTTTGCTATAGTTTATGTGTATATTCGAATACCTAAATAGGTGTACCTAAATATTCGCACTTCGTGACTATTTTGACTAAACAGAAATAAGTAATTCATCATAATATTTATGTAGTTTCCTATGAAAATATAAAATTGTTGAATTTTGACATAGATATACATTTTCTAATAAAAAGCGTCAACATTATAACATTACAATTATCATTTTTTAATATTAAATTATAACTTTCTTTTTGTAGAAGAAGTAATAGATATTTATTCCTTTGAAATCTCAATGATTTTTTTCTTCTCTATAGTCTTGTTAGAATATTGGGAATCAATGGGAATATCTATATCCGGTCAAATTCCTGGTGGTAAAGTATTATTAATAGTAGGTCGGCATATTTTCGAAAGGTTTTCGAGTATTTTCTTTTAACGATGATTTTCGATTATATTAAAAAATGTAGAAAATATAATGATAACGATCAGAATTTGTCAAAGAATTGTGAGGATATTTTAATTATTTTTAAGCGGTCATACACTTTCGAAAATTAATATTGCGTATCGATTTCGGAGTTACTGAAACGCAATGGACAACATTGAGAAATATTGAGAGAAAATATTTGAAAATCTGAAGAAACATTATGCTGGTATTACACAACGTATTGGAGATAAAAAATTACGAATTGAAGAATCGACTAGAATTCGACCAATTAAATAATTTTAATTTTAATCCATTTGTTCTGATTAATTGAATTCTTATAACCTCAATTCGCAATTCCTTAATCTTTAATGCATAATGTGACACGTGCATTAAATGTATATCGCTGAGACTGATTCAGATTTGTTAAGATTGTCGCAAAGATAAGTATAAATGTAAAAAATATCGCAAGGCATTATATCCTGTATACAGTGAGTGCAAAAAGTATTCGTACAGAGAAAATATTTTTTAAAAAAACTTTATTTTTAAAAAATAAATATTCTCCAGCGAGAAATGAGTTATCGAATTGGTGTTGAATCAATATCGATACGATGATTTCAACACCAATTTGTCGTCGATTCGACATTTAATTTAATAGCGATCATTTCTTGCTGTGTAATTAACAATTTATTTATAAAGAATAAAATAGACTGTATGTTTCTTAAAACTATATATATCAAAAAAATGTGTATTAATTATAGAAAATGTATCATCTAAAAAATAAACGAAAATTAAAAATTGTATTGTTTGTACTTAAAAAGTATTCGTACAATCGAGAATTTTAGCTTCTAAAATCAAGAATATACACGAAGCTCGTTTATTAATGTAAGAACATAATATATTCATTATATAAAATTGCTAATTAATGTTTATTTTCTACAAATAACAATAAAACTTTTTTTATAAAAAAATTTTCTTGTACGAATACTTTTTGCTCTCATTGTAAACCCTTTGAAAAATAGAGTTTGATCGATTTCGGAATAACTGAAATACATATAACGACAATATCGAGAGATACGAGGGAAAATATGGAAAACATTTGGGGAGTTCAAAGTTTGGTCAATGTCAACATCTGCCGAACGTTGCTGGCGCGTGCCTGTTTTGTTTGCACATTCGATTACCGTAATCATGTGTGTGACGTTGAAATATTTTAAACTCAAGTGAAATTAAATGAATCTCGAATACAGTCTAAGTATTCATGACATTCCATACGAAATTCTCATTAAACGCGAAAGTTGAATTATGCAATGTAAAAATAACATGAAATTATTATACATCATCGTTATATAGATCGTATTTAAATTGAAGAAATTTTAATTGAAGAAAAAAAAGAAAGGAGGAAAGGAAAAAGGAGCGTAAACTTCTTGTAAAAAGAGAGTAAAAGATATAAAACAAATTTTCTTTGTAAAAAAATATTCGATGTAATTCACTCTGTATATAAAATATATAATATCTAATGAATATTATAACGGATTGTTAATAGATGATGACCTTCAATTATATCTCATTCGAATAATCGCGTTGGAAAATATCGCGGCGCGGCGTGGCGCGGCGTGGCGCGGCGCGGCGTCACAATTATCTCGCAAAGCCTGCAATTTCGCGACCTTATCGCTTTATAAGTGCACTCGGAAATCTCGAGGGGTGCGTAAGAGAGCCTTGTAGACAGCCCGACCCGATACCACCGGTAACGTCAGTAGACCGTATGGACATGGAGCTTTAGCGCGGTAGGCAAGAGCCCAGATGGCAAGCGCCCGGTGTACCCTTGCTGAAATTTTTGACAGCGAGTACCAAGACCACGTCGCCTCGTGCCACCTGCTGCAACACGTAAATCAGCCCCGCTCGTTAAACGTCACGATTTTCGACGAATACGAACAGGATTGGCAATTCCAATGACAAATCCTGTTGCTTCAATTTTACTTCTACCGCGCTTGGTCTCGAAATTCTCGAATTCTACTTTGTACCGCTTTGTCTCTTTGCTCATTTTATAGACTGCCCAGCAAACGAGAGAATGGATTAAAATGGATTGAAATTTTTTTCTATCCGAATGTGTATTTTAAATAGCGAATACTTTTTTTTGGATTTAATTGATCAAATATGACCGTTTTAATCAAATATGACCTTCTTCGCTTATTATTATTGTTGCAAGAAAAATATTTATTTAAGTTTTAAAATTATTCGTAGAAATTCTAAAATTATATTTAAATAATTATAATATAGTCTTGAAATTACATTTAGAAACCAACAACATTTCAAACCAACAATTGAGATCGAGTGGACCTGTTCAGTAAATGAGAATGGATTGAAGTTTTTTTCTTTCCAAATTTCCTTTGCGTATTTTAAATAGCAAATATTTTTTTTTGGATTCAATTGGATTCCATTAGATTCAATTGGATACAATTGGATTGAAAAATTGCATTTCCTATTCAAAAATTTGAATTAAACAGAATTATTCACAATGCACACAGAAAAAGCTAATATTATTTTTAGATTGATAGGAGATAAAATAGAGATATGCTCCTGCAATTCCTATAAATGAATAAAAATGCATTTAGGATTGAAAAGCATTCATTTTAACATTCGTGAATTAATATTTCTGAAAATCTGAATTCATTTCAATTCATTTCAATCCAATTTCGTTTACTGAGATGTAAACAATATTGACACTGACATCGACCTGACATATACCTATCATCCTAATACAATAATAAATACAATATTGTATATACAATGTAAGACAGGATTATAGATCAGAGATTATCATATTCCCTCAAGATTTATTCGTCTTCTCGAAGGCATTATTTTGTGCTATGGAATTTTCTTTTCTAAACAACATAATGCATTCTGTATATACTCGCGTCCAATCGATCGCATGCGGATCGTTTCTCACGCTTTGATTTTTTTCCCTTCCGTCGTGTCGCGTAACTCGTATTTCCACGTGCACATGCATAAGGGGGAAAGAGGGATGGAGAGAGAATGTGAATCTCGCCGGCAAAAGGAGTCGTGTATTACGGCTAAAAAGAGGGAGAAAGAGAAAGACAGAGAGAGAAAACAGCATCAGGAGTATTGAGTTGCAACGGGAGAGAGCGATCATTTAGAAGCGATCACTCGCGCGCGGCCATGCGATGTTACAGTTCGGTACGGGTTTGAAAAGATCTTTGTTCGAGCGTCAGAGCGCGAGGAAGTGGGTCTGTGCACGCGCGCGCGCGTTCACACGCGTGCGTGCCTGCACGCGTGTACGGCTACGTGCGTGAGAGCGCGAGCGCGCGCTGCCGGAAGTCAGAACGTGCATTATAATGCCTTTGGGTGCGCCTCGCCCGCTCGCTCGCTCCGCTCACCAGCTATTTCTCGCTTCACTGGCAAATAAAAAACAATATAAACGATCCCTTGAATTCGCAATTGTGCCGTTACAAAAATTGACAAAAATCGCCCGTCGCTTTTTCATCTCAAATTCAAACATGCCTGTTTTCGGCAGGCCGTGGTTTCCCCTTTTCCACTATGTTTTCCGTGAATCAATTAAAATTCGAGAAATATATGCAGTTCACATAATTCAACACGAAACGAATGTAATTTTTGCAAATATCTCTACTTTACCGACGAGAGATGTGATCTTTACTTTATCAACGGGAGAGAATAGGATAAGAATGTGAGCTTTACCGAATTACAGTTCTTGAAAGCTATAAATTAGAAATATAGCGACACCAACCGGATGTAGATATAGGTATGTAAAGATTGATAATTTTATTGATCATCCATCGATATTAAGCGTTTTTGTGCTTTATTCATAGCATATTTGAATAATTTGGTAGAATGTTGTACGAAGTTTACTACTGACCGCGAAGCATGTAGAATACAACGGGATTGGAACCTTTCACTTTTGAGTGACACGAGGTTCTTTGACAATCTCGATGACGCTCTTCACTCTTCCTGATTGTGCCTTATAATTTCGGGACGGAGCTGAGGAATGTATTTTGAATAAATGACAATGTTTTCATTATGCAATTCGAAAATAAGCAATCAAATTCACGAGGATACTTGTTATGTTGGCAATTAAAGCAAATAATTTACTTCCTCTGAAACTGGGAGATCCTCAACTTGCATAACAGTCTGTGATCGTCAACTGAGTGAGATGAACATTCCGTAAAGATAGAGGAAATAAAATTTACCAAAATTTATATACAAGGTTAAAGATAGTGTAATACTATATTTTGAAAAAAAAAGAAGAAAACATGAATGAAACCAAGGATAATACGGTACGAGTGGTCTTTATATCCTTATTGCTGGATCTTCTAGCATTTACAATGATACTGCCACTACTGCCAGCTCTATTGGACCATTATAAGGAGATAGAAAAAGAACATGGATTGTACTCCATTATTATGAATCGTATGAAGAGCATACAAATATTCTTTGACGCACCAGATAAAGTCAGCACAGTTCTTTTTGGAGGTTGATATTTATGCTTTCATTTAAAAAAGAAAAAAATTTTATGTTATATATTTTTAAAAGTAAACTTGTCTCGTTTTGCTTCATAGGTTTTCTAGGATCTATGTACTCCTTCTTACAATTTTTGGGTTCACCAATCATAGGAGCATTATCAGATATTTATGGACGAAAATCTTTGATGTTACTTTGTTTGATTGGCATCTCATTCTCTTATCTTTTATGGGCTCTGTCTGCAAATTTTGGTATATTTGTATTGGCCAGATTTGTAGGTGGCATTAGTAAAGGAAACATCAGTCTGGCAATGGCTATTATTAGTGATGTTACATCTCCGAAAATGAGAGGAAAAGCGATGGTAAAGAAAGATAAGCAAGCATCGAGTGCATAAACAGCATCTATTTAAAATAAATATCATTCAATTCTGAATTACGTTCTCTCATTTTTGTAGGCACTTGTAGGAATAGCCTTTTCCATCGGTTTTGTTGTGGGACCAATGATAGGGGCATTTTTTGCATGGATTTCCAGTAATAATAGAGAAGGCACATGGTACGTGATACCAGCACTATTTGCGCTCTTCCTTGCCTTAAGCGACTTATTTTTTGTTACTTACTACCTAAAGGAAAGTTTGTCGTTAAAACATAGAGCTACCACTTTGGCAAAAGGATTATCTGGGGCAATTTCTTACATTAATCCTGTTGATCTCTTTCAATTTAATGGAGTCTTGAACTTGAGTCGGCAAGGTATTCTAGAAAAAATATATATATATCAAATATATCAAAAGCGTTTTCTCTTGAAATATATTTTATAATTATATTTTATTAATTATATTTTATAATGTTATCAATAATTATAACTTGATTTTTAGATCAACAAGATTTGAAGATATTGGGCCGAGCATATTTTATATATCTTCTTATATACAGTGGTTTGGAGTTTACTCTGACATTCTTGACTCATCATACATTCGGATTTACGAGTATGCAACAAGGCTGGATGTTTCTTGGGATTGGACTGATTATGGCAGTTTTACAGGGTGGATGGGTACGACATATACCTCCGAATAAAACTAAAACCATCAGCGAACTGGTAATGCTAATTCATTTCGATCTTCTACACATCTCTCAGTTGTTTATTTAATGTTTTTATTTAATGATATTTTTTTTAGGGTTTATGGTTAATAATTCCTGCATTTATATGTATCGGTGTTGCTTCCAATGTACAGATGTTGTGTATCGGGATTTTTCTTTTCGCAGTTTGTGAGCATTATATTTATTTCTTATTGTCGATTTAAATTAGTACATTCGAATTTATCATTCAAATATGCAGTATGTGCAGTAATACGTTGCAGTAACAGTTGCTTCATATTATCTATTGCAGCCACTGCGATGGTTGTGACGTGTGTGATGACTTTGGTGACGCGTATTGGACCCGAACATCAGAAGGGTGTGATCACTGGTATATTTCGATCCCTGGGTGCACTGGCTCGTGCTTGCGGACCTATCATCGCCTCTTCAGGTGAATTCAAATGAATTGAACTTGCAAAAGTGCTTTTGTTTTATTAATTTTATTTTCTTGAGCGCACATATTTCTATTTCAGCATTTTGGTGCATTGGAAGTGCCACAACGTATTTAACTGGGGCTCTATTCCTCACGCTACCACCCTTGATTTTGCATAGCATGCGTACTTTATAATATTTGACATACTCAAATGTTATGCCATCCGCTGCCTTTTTTAATCTTAAAGGATATAAATTTTATATATAAATAATATTTTTATATCTTTTTATACATTCTAGCTTTTATTAATTTTATATTAATTTAAAAAAAAATTAATATATTATATGTTTGATATTTTAAGTGAAATATAAATAGTGATATGAAGAAAGTAATAATTTCCATCAAATGTATTAATAGATTCTTATAAGATAGTATCTAGACATCACATTTATTATTTATATCTAGCTTATTATATTAAAAGGCCTATAGATTAAATATATGTACTTATACATATATACAAAATTATTTGTTGAATATATATATATATATATAAAATATTGTATATATAATGTTATACATATATATAATTTTTGTGATACAAGTAACAAACATTGTTACAGAAAGATATATATAAATTTACATTTGAGCGTTATATATACGTACATAATCTTATCTACAATTATAAAAGTTTAAAATCGTTAATATTTCAATAAATTAAACTTTTTACATAATACAAATATTATTATTATTATTAAAAGTTACTTCCTCTTGTATCCTATAATGTAATTCTCAAATTCTCATTTGCATTCTTTTTACACTTTCTATACTTTCTTCGAAATCTAAAGGCCAAACCGGGGACGGATTTGCATAAACATACCGCGTGAATAAATCATGATTTATCAATATAAAACGGTGATCTCTTTCTAATTTGTTCATCTATACAATTTGCAGCGCATTCGCTAGTTATCTTGTTTATTTCAGTGATGAAATAATGATTGAGCGTGCGGAAAACGGTAATCGAGAAAGAAAAACAGTCACTCATCGTAGTCGTCATCGGTGTTGGTCAGTGTGGATGTGGTTTATCGATAAATCACGAGAACACAGCCGACGGCGACGGCGACGTCACGGCGCGGACGCGCGATCGCTTGTATGGTGCGCATGTTCGGCGACGGTCACGTGACCAATCCCACTCCCACGATCGCCCCCACCGTTATTCGACGGCGCCGTTTACGGTAGGAAATTCCAAGAATTTCCACCCGTATCGGTTCATTCCGTCGTCAACCGCGTCGACCGACGGTGCCCGACGGCCTGTGATGTACGCGGCCGAGAGGACGGCCGAGGGAGCGGATTGGAGCGGAAGCGGCGGTAGGAGGATTTCTTCGGGGTGTAACTTTCGGGAGAAGGGACAGGCAAGCAGGTCCCGAACGAGCGTTATTGATGGCAACGTGGGTGTGAGTCTGATTGCACGCAATAATTACTTCTTTCCGCGATTATTGCGCGGCCAGTGCGGATTATAGTTGTCGCATCGCGCGTCTGCGATACGTTCAAGGTCGCCGGCGCGAAACAACAACGAAGAAAGCCGAGCTGCGATAGCAGCGGTGGCGGCGGTGGCGGCGGCGGCGACGACGACGACGACGACGACGACGACGACGACGACGACGACGACGACGACGACGACGGCGGCGGCGACGGCGACGATTACGCCGTGTCTATTGCGTCGTATAAACGTCTTCGCCGAAAAACATCTGTTTTCAAAAACGAGGGAGTAGCAGAACCGACCAGTACCAAGTGAGTTTCATCGAATTTCGGAGCGGTCTTCGTTCGCTCTTTGCCCGCTATTCGCTCTGCTCCTTCCCCCCTTCCTTTTTCTATCCCTCTTTCTCCTACCCTCCTTCTGCGTTCTTATCTATTTGCGCGTTACATCGCGCGATACGCTTTTTTTCTCCTTTTCCTCGACGATAAAGCTTTTTTTCGCGAGATGTTTTTCAAGGACTTTATCGCCAACTTTTTTTTTTTACTTTGGAGCAAACTTTCGTTTCCGTACGAATCTCGCGCGCGCGCGGCGTTCTTTATTCTTTCGAAGTTCCAACGTGCGACGTCTTCTCCTCAGCGAACGAGCTCGCTCGATCGCGACAAATTGTCACAGACGATAAAAATAAATCGGCGAAATCACTCCCTTTTTTTTCCTCTTTTTTTAAATTAGATGTATAATTATCACGATGCCGCGGAGGACAAAGACGTTTTTCGAGATACCTTGAAGTCGATTGTTATACAGGGTGATTACAGGGATTTTCAGTATCTTCTGATCGAACTTTAGCAATGATCATAGTCCTCGATGATCTGAATAATAACGGATTATATAATGTACCACGTATTTATTCGAATACCGGGATTCTGAAACTTTCCGTGCGACTGCAATGCGAAGGGAACATTTGCGAGATCTATTTATAATGATATTCTTTTATCGGTACAACTCGTTGAGATTTAGCGACGAGATGCTATCGATCGTTTTTGAAACTTTCTATTTTGTACATTAAGCCCAAGTTCCATCATGTAAAATTACCTTCGAGATTAATTTCAATCTCTAATTTACTCTTTATCTGCTTTTTCTAATTTTAAGAATTAGGAAATGATAAACAGTAAGTTAAACCGAGATTAACTTTAATCTCGATTTAACTTACTCTTTATTCTTTTCTCATTCTTATGTCTGTTTCTATCAATATAGTTTAATTTTAGTGTCTTAGTTTAGTCTTGGTTAATTAACCCTTCATCTTTTATTTTATTTTAAGAATTAAAAAAAGATAAAGAGTAAATTGAACCGAGATTAAAAGTCCTAAAGTTAATCTACATTGATAGAAATGGTCATCAAAGAATGATTTCGATCAAATTCCAATTAACTTAATCAGCAATCAACAAATACATAAAAAATTTCAGATCTGCGAAATATATAAAATAATTTTGCAGAATTATCTATCTATGTAAAAATTTTCTATGTAAAAAAATTATCTATGTAAAAATTTTTAGCTTAAAATTTTGTCGTCTATAATGTAAATAATCTTTTTTGTCTGAACAAAGAATTAATCAATGATATAGAAACGGCAGAATTGCCTACTGCAAAATTTCTGTTTTATCGTTTAAATAATAAGTGTCTAGTTGTTTTATTGCCCTCAGTTTAAATAGTCTTTTCTTTTTATAAATAAAAACTTAGCGATTTCATATTAATAAAATACTATTAATTGATTGGTTTAATTTGTCAAATAATATCCGTAATAATTTATCAATATGAAATAAAATAAAAAATTTTTTGTCTGGCACATAAGAAGAAAGATTAGATTAATCACGATGAATCGTGCAATTGGAATTTCTATTGTAAGTGATTCTGTCGAGTTGAATTAAAATCGCCGGTTAAATTGATTTAAATTTTTGGTCAAAGTCACCCTTAAGTATCGACCATTGAGATGGAATATCTGAATATATAATGTAACAGACATTTTCTTTAAATTAGAAAAATTACAATCTCGCAAAATGGCGCTGTGGTTGAAAGCACAGCAGCTGTCGCAAGATTCTTTGCAAAAGGTGCGCAACATTTATGGAGAACACTTCCCGATTGAAGTGAGACATTTCTTGTCATCATGGATCGAAGAGAAAATGTGGTAAGCATAATGTATAAAGCACAGTCATTTTTTGAATTTCTTATTTATACATACGTTTATATAATGTATAAATAAGACATTCTCATTGAAAAACTGCTGTAAAAACTGCCTTAAATTTATTATATATTTATTAGTATATCTCAAACTCTTTGATACATTCTCTTTTTTCTATCTCTAGAAAATATTTTAAATCTATTCTTGAATAAATTAAACAATATTATCAGGGTTGCTACAAGTCTAGAAAATCGTGAAAACTCAGGAAAAGTCAAGGAATTTATCATCAAAGAAAAGTCGCAAATAAGTGAGTGTCACACTTGCATGGATTCTTTGGTTTGTAAGAACTGATTCAGAGAGAGTTTAAATTTTAATAACTTTTTCTTCTTTTTTTAAATTTTTTAAAATAATATTTGTAATATGTACCTTTAGCTGTTCCAAATATATCGGCAAAAATCAATATTTTTTGCAAAACTTATAAGTACGCAAAATTTTTTAATTCCTAATTTCTCGAAAATCATTATGTATTTAATGGTAAGGATAATATTTTCATTAAAAAAAAAATCAAAAGTTTTCACTAAAATCAGTGATCCTCACTTTTCATGATTTTTCTTTGTTAAAATATTAAATATATTATATATATTTAATAATATTATTATATAAATATAATAATATTATTATCACCTTTTAATATCGTAAAATTTTAATTTTTGTAATACTTTTTTTAGTTTTTTAAAAATATTTTGTTATTCTAAACTCTATCTTATATTCTATTTAACTATTTAAATTATTAAACAAAATTTATATATAAAATTATTTAAAAAAGCACTGATGATTTTTTTAATTTTTTAAATTTTGTAGTAAATAATTTGCAAAAGTTATTAACATAAATTATAATTAAAAGAATTTATTTTATTTTTTGTTTATTTTTTCAATTTTCTTTTTAATAAATAAAAAGTTTTAATTTTTTTATTTCTTATGTTTTATTCAGTTTTTCTTTCAGTCAAGAAATTCTTCAAAAAGTGATCAGAAAAACCGAGAAAGGTCAGGGAATATTTTTTTTGCTTCTGTAGCAACCCTGATTATGTAATCTAAGAATATTGTTATTTCATTGTTAATGTTGTAGGAATAACATAGAACCGGAAAACCCACAATTTGAGCACTATGTAAACAGCTTTGTTGGATCACTGATACTCGAGTTAGAATCAAAAGCAAACACTCTTACTACCGAAGACATGTTTGTAACAAAGATGAAATTGATAGAGGCTGCTAGCATGTTCCGAGTGAGTTATATTTATCTCTTGTGTTTTGCGTTTATATTTCATTCATACTTAATTTATTTACTTTAATTGAATTATAAAAATGTTACATATCTCTATTGTTCTTTTATTATAGCAAAGATACAGTGAAAATCCAATGTCATTGTATAAAATAATTAGACATTGCTTGGGCACGGAAATGAAATTGGTAGCAGAAGCCGAACATTTAGGAGGTTTAATAAGCAGTGACAGGGTCAGTTTGATGATAGGCGATACGGTAACGGAAATAGCTCATCAGGTCGATACATTACGGCGAAAGACATATGAGACCGGGGAGGATTTACGAAAGATAGAACAGGAGCAGGAGTCTTTCGCTCTTAGTTATCACGAGTGTACGAAACTGAATGCCCATTTGCAACATATCGCTATGCAAGTGCAGAATCAGCAAAATATGGAGTTAGAAAAAAAGATTAGGAGGTAAAACGGTTGTTTATAATTTACATTTAAAATGTACAATATATTACAATTTCTGTTTATTTATGATATATGATCAATGTTTGATTTAGACAAAAAGAGCAGCAGGATTTGCAATTGAGTCAAAAAGTAAATGGTGTGGTTCGTCTACGTTTAATGCTTATGGAAAAATTGGATGATATTATCAAAAAATTAAATATTTTACAATCAAGAATTCTTGACGATGAACTCATAAGGTAAAAAATGTCGATAAATATTTAAAATTAAAAATATTTAAAATTAATAAGATACAGACTTTTTTCTTTTATTGAATCATTAACGAGCTTGTTTTGTTTAGGTGGAAGAGAGATCAGCAATTGGCAGGTAATGGTGCAAATTTCGCGTCCAATAATTTAGATTCCATTCAGGAATGGTGCGAGAGTCTCGCCGAGCTAATCTGGCAGACTCGACAACAGATTAAAGAAGCGGAACGTTTAAAACAAAAGTTTCAGTGTGAACCACCGGGCATTCGAGATACTCTTCCGAGTTTAAACACACAGATTACACAATTTCTCAGTTCACTTGTTACAAGTACTTTTATTATTGAGAAACAACCACCACAAGTCATGAAGACCAATACTCGTTTTACGAGCACGGTACGTCTTCTTGTTGGGGGCAAATTGAACGTTCACATGACACCGCCACAAGTTAAAGTGAGCATAATTAGCGAAACGCAGGCAAATGCTTTGCTGAAGAGCGAGAAAATGGCAAAATGTGGCGAGGTCAGTGGCGAGATTCTGAATAATACAGGCACAATGGAATATCATCAGGTGCGCGAGATTTTTTTATACTTAATGTAATAAGAAGGTAGACAAGACATTTTGCAAAGCATCGCTCTTAATATCAATTCAAAACTGCAAAATATACTTATATAATATCATTTTGCAGGCAACAAGGCAACTCTCGGTGAGTTTCCGCAATATGCAGCTGAAGAAGATTAAGCGCACGGAGAAAAAGGGTACAGAATCTGTGATGGATGAGAAATTTTCATTACTGTTTCAATCGCAATTTTGCGTTGGCGGAGGCGAATTAGTATTTCAAGTTTGGACTTTAAGTTTGCCGGTAGTCGTGATAGTACATGGTAACCAGGAACCACATGCATGGGCTACGGTCACTTGGGACAACGCTTTTGCTGAACCAGGTAGACAACCGTTCCAAGTCCCGGAAAAAGTGCCATGGGGACAGGTGGCTGAGGCATTGAACATGAAGTTCCGTTCAGCGACTGGTCATCCTTTGACCGATGACAATCTCCGATTTCTTGCGGAAAAAGCTTTTCGAAGTAACGGCAATTCAGTCGGTCAGGATTATTCGAACATGTTGTTGAGCTGGGCACAGTTTTGTAAAGAACCACTACCCGAAAGAAACTTCACTTTTTGGGAATGGTTTTATGCTGTCATGAAATTGACAAGAGAACATTTGAGAGGTCCATGGATCGACCGATACATCCTTGGATTCATCCGGAAAAAACAAGCAGAAGAAATGTTAGCAAATTGTGCGGTTGGCACTTTCTTGATGCGTTATTCTGATTCAGAACTCGGCGGTATCACTATCGCTTGGGTTGGAGGTAAAGTATTAAAACATAAATACTATTTAATAGTGAGATAAATTTTATGTAATAATAAGATACATGCTAACTAGTATCTTTCTTAATGTTATCAGATCAAGCAACAGATCATATTTTCATGCTGCAACCATTTACTAGTAAAGACTTTGCTATTCGAAGCTTGGCTGATCGCCTTGCCGATATGCAACATTTGCAGTATCTCTATCCAGATATTAGCAAAGATACTGCCTTCGGCAAATATTACACTCCATTCACTGGTAAATGTAATTGGAATGCAATGACTGATTTTGTGATTAATTAATTAATAGTAATTAATTAATTAATTTCTGTAGATAACCAAACTCAAACGTCAAATGGATACGTCAAGCCATATTTAGTAACACACGTGCCAGGTTGGGGTGCTCTGCCCAGCATCGGTGGTCAAACGCCATCGCATTCGTCTGTAACAGGTATAAGCAACAACGGTCAAAGTGGCCCAGGCGGAAGTTACCCTGCTACACCACAAACTGTATTTCCGCCACATAGTCCACCAGATCCATCTACGCGGGACACGCCATCCGTAGCATCAAGGTCAGTCTCTTGGATGTAATATCGAATCATGTGATCTTTATCTGGTATTTCTATTAAATCAATTATGAAATATCGAAATATGCCTATACATTCGGTACTTTGTTAGTCTTGAAAAAGTAAAACGAATCTCAGATACATGATGTCCAGTGAATTAAATAAAAGACATTTTTTTTTCAAGTAATAGTGCAATTTTCGAAAAAGATGATTCTTCTTCGTACTTCAAAATTGTTTCACACACATGTATTTCTTTTTGTTTTTTCATTACTTTCTTTACGAGATATCACCTTCTCATCGGTTGTGGCATAATTTACCGGACATCTGTACATTGAACATATCGCGCTCATTTTAGGAATGATAACCTTAAGATGAAAATTCTAAATTTTTCAATTATTATTACAAACATGTAATATAATTAATTATATTATGAGTAATAATTTTAAAATTAAAATTCTAAATTTTTCGGTTAATATCATAAGCTTGTAATATAATTATGCTACCGTATTAACAGATGTTGAATCTGTTTTTGTTGATGGCACAGAAGATTTTATTTCTCATCATTTAATATTTTTTATATTGTAAATTAAAATGAAATCTTATAATACAATACCAAAGTACCATATTACATCCCTCCGGCTTAAAGAAATGAAAATCGAAGACAATAATTTATGTGAGCTTCTTGCAAATGAGAACAAGTATTACACATTCCTTGCACTTAACTCACATTTTCATCTTCTAGATTTTCTATTTTTTGCAAAGACGGTCAGTATTTTTTTTTTTTATAAGCGTTTTTTGACACAAGGAGTTTTATAGAAGAAAGCTGTAATAATAACTGCGCGATTGTACTTTTTGTAAACGTTTTTACGAAATATTGTCCGTTTAATATTGTAAAATTAAGGTAAACAAGCGAAAGGGGGGAAAATGATACATACGATATGCATTATTCAACGAATTTTGTAATGACTGATAGTATGTCTTGAGTGATATTGGGTTATTCGGATATATTGTGTCTGAACAAGGCAACTGTGACGAGAATGCAGATAAATAATCATTATTTGCTAAAACGTTCAAAATATATGTGCAAATGTATGACGCCATAAAATAACAATCATGTTAAATTATCATTTAATAATATTCTTTTCTCTTTTTTTAAAATAATTTTTTGCTTATTTTGACATTTTCTCATGTATATTTATTATGTGTACCCCAATATTTTTGTCCAATAATAAGACTTTATTCATACTATAAGTATGATAACGTCCCAGTTGCGTTTCCCAATTGTTTGCTGAAATGTTCTTCAATAAAACACACGCGCATGCGCGCGTGCGTGCAAACAAGTAGGATTGTTCCTATTAGTCAAATATTTAAATCTTGACTTACAATTACGTAATTGAAATATATTCTAATAATAAAAAGAATATATTTTATTACAAATATACATTTCAGTCTTATCGTAATATAATATTCTGTTAAAATATTCAGATATAGCCGGTATTTTAAGCACTGTATGTCTATTTCTGTTACAGTTTGTTACGATAAATGCGTTTCCAATTTTAATACAGGCTTTCTTCAAAACAGATTTTGAAAATATATGTAATAATAAAAATAATTAAAATAATTAAAAAAATTTTCATTTATAATCAAATATACATGTATAAATATACATATATGCAAATGTATATATATATATATGTATATATCTTTAATATAAAAACATATACGTAAGGATATATATGTTTATATACATATATGTGTATACGTCCATGTATAGATTAAATACATTCAAGAATTAGAAACATCAAAATAATGTCATTTTGAGGATGAAATAAAGACAACTGGATCATTATTTATAGCGTGAACAAAGTCTGATTAATCAGCTATCTATAAATTTAGTATTAAAGGGCATTGCTATTGTGCATTAACTTATCAATAATGTTAGTAATTTGTGAGAAGATTCTAAGTTACTATAATATTATAAAGTGTTTTTGTACGCACAATTGCATTTCAATTTTATATATCATTAAATTTATATGTTTAGTTTATGCATTAAGTTATATAATTGGTAAAAATGCGATCTCTGTTTTCTACTTTAATTTTTTAATATTGTTTATTTTTAAACACATACGTACACAACACACATTGTGTAATTACACGCAAATTTTTATAACCAAAAACATTTAAAAGTTATTAATAAATTTAACGAACGTAAACGGATACTTTATTTCAGTAGATTTAATTCGTTGAAATGATTCTGTTTCGACTATTTGTACAATCATGTTGCGGACCATTGAGAAATATTGATTAGAAATTAGGATGATATTAATCGTTTTGACTGTTAAATATTTTTTCAAATGCAATGATTCATTTTTCTAATGCAACGGCTTATCCATGGCTTTAATATAGCTTTTATATACTTATACAAATTTTGCATACTGTAGCTTATAATATTGCGTACATAGCGTAAACATTCGCATATTAAAAAGACATCACGTTTAGAAAAATAGGTGCGCAGATGTGCTACTTATATAAGATAGTTGTGTCTGTAAAAATAAAAAAAGGCAAAGGCCTGGAGCAAGCCGGTACAACCACAACAGAATGTTCGATACTGTTCTGCAAAATGCAGCTCCAATCACTCGCAGCTGGCAATTGAGTAACGTTATTGCTTGCGAATTCATTAGAATGATATTGCCGTTTCGTTTCTCTCATACGCCACATAAGTTGAGAAATAAACAACGGAAAAAGATCATTTACAATTTTTCATTTTACTTTTCTCGGAGATGATAAGTGACCGATGTGCAAACTTAATTCTGGGTGGGGCTCTTGTGGTTGTTATTCGTACTCCTCGCCGTGTTGTACCGGCTATCCCGGCTTTAATCGGTCACCTTCGAAAAAGTAGCAAAAAAAATGATATGTTCTCAGATTGAAAAAAAAAGATGAAAGGAAAGATATGGAGGAAAGAGAGGGACAGATTTAAACCTACGATAATTTTGATTATCGAGGATTGCCAGTGATTGGGGTTGTGTTTTGATCTGTGGTAGCTACGCTCCGGGTCTCAGCCAGTCAGGCGTTGGGCAGCCAGGTTCGGACATGGACTACATGGAAAATATGGAGATGATTGCTAACAACGAATTGCCGTCGATTGACGAAAATCTCAACTTGGATCACTTGAGCACCTTCAACTTCGACTTCATACAGGCATACAATCAATCCACCAAGTTGCAATAGGAGGTATGCTTATGAAATACCCCATCATCCCTGAGACGGCATATCCATGATGACCGCCGTTGCATGTCTAATCTCGATCTTTCTTCGATCTCTATTTATCAGTCACGCCGAAACGCACCAGTGGCAACGAAATGTATCGCGAATTGTTAACAGGGGAGGGATATTAATGTATCGTAGAATGATATAATTATGTTTCTTTTTCTCTCTCCTCTTTTTTTATAATAATCATTCATAGCCAGTGTTTTTGTAGTTACAAAATTGGCATTCTTATCTTAGATTATAGAAAGAGTTGTTATCACTTTTATCTAATATGATATATAGTATGTAATATATCTCTGTTGATCTTGTTCTCTTATATTCAAATTGCACTGACTGAGCAATATGTCTGAGAGTTTTTGCATAAATTATATTGATACTAATTATTAAATAGATAGTATGAAATATTTGTATCTAGTAGATCCGAATATTTGTATCTATTTAATGAATTGAATTGTTACGACAAAAATTGTTTTTCCGTTAATATTTTTTTTTAATGAAAAAAGCAAGCAATTCTTAAATTCAGTATTTTTATATTTCAAATTCATATTTATTGATTCTTTTATAGGAGCAACAAAAAATTGTTTTTTTTTTTTCATATTTCGTTAATTTCATTAATTGTCTCCTTTTGTTCTCTTTATTTGTATCATTTGTTTTGTAACGTTTATCAATGTAATTTAAGTTCTTACACAATATAAAAGAGACTTAGTACAAAGATTTATATATTGTCTATAACATATGAAGTGCTAAGATAGCACATGTAATTATAGATAGAATTGTATGTCGTTTGTGAATAGCAGATTAAGCAGGTATCTATAATATCTATATTACATATATATAGAATTACGTCTAGAGATTGATATAATAATTATTTTTGTTAAATATTTAGATCATTTTATAGAAAACATTTTAACGGAATAGTATAAATCACGTTTTTTCTTTCTTTTATAATAACTTGTATAATTACGTATTATACATGTATTTACACGCGAATTGGTTTTAGAGAATATAAAGAAAAAAAATCTGTATTGCTTGCCTAATTCAAATGTTTAAAATTTGATAAAGATTCAAAGTGAGAATTTTAGAGCGTATATTTACAAACAATGCATAGACTATCATTTCCACGATCACTTAGTCAAATTGCATTTTGGATTTTGGAAAGAAGGCATGAAAAACAGAAAATCAGTTAAATTTTTAGTTTTGTTGCATTTGTTCAGTTATACAGAAAAATAATGTTAAAAGAAACGATAGTGCATGTTACGTCGATTTAAAAGTGCATTGTGTGATGTAATCTAAAATAAGTGCCTTGCACATTTTTAAACGTTGTATTCTGCAATTTTTCGGCAAGTTCTGCAAAGATCTCGTCGAATTAAATGTAAATCATTTTAATTAATTTTTAAGAAGTTTTTTATTTCAGTGATCTTAAGTTTCTAGGACCTACGTATTTCAATAAGACAAGTTATCTTTGAAAAACGTATTTCAATAAGACAAGTTATCTTTGAAAAATAATTTAGGATGTTTTTGCGAAGATTCTTTGGATTGAAATCTTAACAATCAATTTTTAGAATTATTTTTAGAAATAAGGAATATTTCATAGAGTATGAGATAAAGAAAAGGGAAAAAGTAAGATGATTAATTTTCTTAGAATTTATACAAAATCCTCTTACTTTTTAACTTACATCAGCTATAACTTTAGGTTATTGTAGGTATAAATTACTATGGTGCCCTATTCCCTCCCCTGTATGTTTTACGATATAACGTATGTTACACGTAACACGTATGTTTAAACGTGGAATAAAGTATATTGTAGAACAAAATATAATGGTTTTTCAATTATTTTCTTTCTACTTCATAGATATTCATCTCATGCTGGAATAAAGCGTGGCTTTATGATACATAACTTTAGATTTGTTTTATAAGTTTTAGATACTTTTCTATCACAAACAGAACATTTTTCCATCAAAAAGTATGTTAATTTTTAAGTTTAAAAGGCAAGGCAGGAAAATCGAACTCCGATTTTTCTTGATAGATGGTTATTATAAAGCTATCCAGCAGCCAGCTGTTTATTACTGTAACTATATTTAGAATAGAATTCATGATTTACTCGACGTACTTTCCATATCCGAAATCTCGAGACGAAAGATGTAAATTCTCTTCTGCATTATTAATTCATTAATTAAATTATGAAGAATTAATTAATAATTATAGTTAATACAATCATTTCTGTTTTTGACCAGTACAACTTTTTAGCAATTATTAACTTTCTCAGAAAGAAACTTTAGTATACTTGAAATAAATATTGAAAAATTTAAACAATGTAATTGCTTTTTATTCTAAAATAATTTTATTCATAATAATATGAGATTTTTTGTCCCAAAAAGGGAATTGCAATTTATCTTCAGCATAGACACAGTAGATTTTAATCTAAAAGCAATTAACATGCTGCTGTCGAGGTAGAAACATCATCCTGTTTGTCGATTGGACAAGGACATTCTGTGAACGAATCATCCTCGACATAATGACCTGGTATGGGATAACTCATGTGATAGATTGTGTCGCTGATCATCGGTTGTTCTGGAGCTTGATATTTGCTCTTTTGAGCCCATGGAAATTCCTCTTTAGGTTTTGGCGTCCACGTTTGGTATGATAATTTATTTATTGTCTCGTAGTCGATCTTAACTTCAGGCCTGGATGGAATGTATTGGAAGATCAATTATGACTTTATAACTTAAAACATAAAAAGATTTAAAAGATGAAACAAGACCTTAATAATCCGCATTGATTATATGTTTTGTAAATATATAACTAAATTAAATCAAAGTTAAAATGGATAAAGAAATTAATTACAGAATCAAACGATTTAAGGTATCCTCGGAAGAAAGAATTTCCTTCTGAGAAAACGAGTTTTAGCTGCATTATTAATGTCTTTTGAACTAATTAAATTTTATTAATTAAATATGTTTTCGTTCTTCCTTCTCACCTGTAATATTGCATAACAGGTTTGTAACTGGGAACAGGTTTTATCATGTCGGGTTTTACATAAGATAATGCAGTAACCGTCTCTCCCTCTAACGGTACATCGACTGTGCGGATATTATCAGAGGGGATGATAAGGTCCGGACGTAACGTCGTTTTCGCTACGTATTCACAACGAGATGTCGTATCCGATTCCATTTTAACGGTTGCCAACTTAGTCTTAGTAAGCGGCAGATATGGTTTTCGCTTCTCGGTCCGGACTTGTTGATAACTTAGCTGCGAGATAACTCGCATAAGAATTACAAGAGTTATAAATCAATTATATATAAAACTATAAAATTTTTTACTATTTTTACTATTTTTTATAGTTTTATGTAGTGGCTTTGTATCGTGCGACCTAAGAATAATTAAGAAGTTGCACCTTGCTAGTCGTATCAGTGGACATTTTTGCATCGGAGATAGAAATATTGCCGCAGGGAACAAACGGTACCATGCGCTCCGCGATACCTGGTAGATAGCTCTCCTTGTAGATGGTTTTATCCGCAAATTTCGCGCCGTAAGGAAATACATATGCTGTAACGGGAAGGAAAGGTTTCTCCCTGGAAATCGCATCGTTCTCCATATAGCTTTCAGAATAAGTGGTCTTGCTGCACATCATGATTTCTGGTGGCCTTCAAACATTCAGATTAACATTACTTTTTTATGTTACAGAAAATGAGCATGCAAGAGGAATATTTCTATAATTACATTGTATAGGAAGAGAGAGAGAGAAGCAATTTTATTATTTTATATTTAAATTTTCTTAATTAAAATATGTAATAGTGTAATTAATAGTCTTATTAATAAATAAGACGGTTCTATTTTCAAATTTTTATATATGTATATATATATATATATATATATATATATATATATATATACTATATATATATCTTATCGTAGTAAACTAAAATAATTAATATAAT
>NW_012130140.1:152091-154551 GCF_000143395.1 Atta cephalotes
AATAATATACTATATNTCTCTCTCTCTCTCTCTCTCTCTCTCTCCCCTCCCCTCCTCTCTCTCTCTCTCTCTCTCTCTCTGATTTTATCATTGTCAGAATGAAACACTCAAATTTACATGCGATACATACTTGTACATCGGTTTCTGCGCCCAAGGATGGAACTCTTTCTTAACGACGACAAACGGCTGATAGCTCAATTTTTGTGTTGTCTCTTTAAGAAATGGCTGGCTTGATGGACGGTATTCTAATATTGGTTTAAAACTAATTACAGGTTCAATAGGCCCTGGAGAAACGTAAGACAATCTTGCCATTGTTTTATCTTCTAATGGAGCCAAACTTGTACGAATATTTCCACAGGGTATAATCATTTCTGGCCTGTCTACATATTTTGCCCCGTAATCGTGACGAACTGTCGTCATAGTTTCCATCGTGTCTGCAGTTGACACCGGTCTAGCAAAACGATTATATTAATGATTATATTACTCCAAACTTATCAAGCAATAAAAGATGGATTTCTCAAATCATTTTTTTAGGTTGATCTAAATAATATTTTAGGATTTTGATCTATTCATAGTTTTTATTTTAAGACTGTTTTAAGAAATGTCTTAAGATGTTAATACAATTCTAGTAGTCGGTATTTATAGTCGATTATATTTAAGAATATCTTAAGTATAATCTTAAGATGTTATGAATCAGTTAGAGAACTATTAATACTAAATAAATCCTCTTTTTGTAAAATGTTATAAATATTGATGCATATAATAATGCAATAGAGATATTTTATCTTACCTATGTTTCGGTATGATAGGTTCTGCTTTAACGGTTTGCCATACAGGTTTGTAAGATAATTTGTTTGTTGTTTCATCGAAAAACTTGTCAGTACTTTTCTTAAGGCTGTGGATAGGCCGAATTGGTTGTAATCGAGCGCAACGCGCCGCTGCACGATCCACATTTAGATAAGATAAGTGATATGTCGTTCTGTCTTCAAATTGCGTCGACGGTACCTTGTATAAGTGCTCCGGTGCAAAGGATTTTGCACGTGGAGGCTGCACGTATCTTTTGTACTGTGATTAATAACAAAAACGTTCAAGTTGTATAAATTAATAATATAATTAATAATATAATTATATATTGTATATTATATACCAGCATATAATATACAAGTGATAATATCTTAAAATTACACAATCAGACATTAATAATTATAAGTTATGAGTTACATTAATTTGCAATCTATCAAAATCATTATAATGGAAAGTTCAACATACGGTATATCGCATACGATACATCAGACATAATAATAATTTTTTTAATATTGTTATTATTTTAAAAGTATTAAAAATAATTGATTAAAAATTTATAAGAGATTGAAAATATTGATGAGACAATAATTACTTTTGTTTTGCATGGACATGTTATCCTTTTGGTACATGGGGCTTTCCTCTTTGAGCAAGGCTCAACAACCTCCATATTGCTTTAATCCCTTTTTTTATCGTAATTGTATATATGTACAATGCACAATTGCATCAGTATTATTCTGCATAAACGTTGTAATAAATATTAAAATATTCAAAATAATATGTTGAAATCAGAAGTTCCATTACATTTTAAAAATCTGATTAATATACGCCTGACACATGGTTCAGAACTAACTTCGTGTTATCCTCGTCGTAAAGATATGTCGTTGTGATCATGGTGTCAATCAATATTTATACCATGGTTATGATATCAGTTTAAAACTTGCATAAAATTTCACATGATTCTATTTTTCTCACGACACCACGTGTATTAAAAGAGAAAATAGGCAAAAATACAATTTCATAAAAATTACGCTAGAAATTCTATTTTATCTACATATTCCAGTAGCAATTTCATTTGTACTTAATGTTATATATAACTACGTGGAATTCCTGTTGTCAGTACATATGTGACGTAACGTGACATGCGTACCACAAGCATCACAGTTGTTTAATTACCAAAAAGTTTATACAGCATTTTAAGTGTCTAGTGATCAACACCTTGTGGATTGAAATAACTAATGTCATCTTCTCAATGTGTGGAAATAGATGAAAGAAAATATCGTATATTAAAATACGAAGATATTTTTATCTTTCAACTTTTAAGTTATAGTGTGACATTAGTTGTTCTCTTAGGTATTGATCTATGCAGATTCCTTTCGCAGTACCGATTGGCACAGACTACAATGTGTGTGTGCGTGCGTGCGTGCGTGCGTGCGTGCGTGCGTGCGTGCGTGCGTGCGTGCGTGCGTGTATATATGTATGTATGTATGTATGTATGTATGTATGTATGTATGTATGTATGTATGTATGTATGTATGTATGTATGTATGTGTGTGTGTGTGTGTGTGTGTGTGTGTGTGTGTGTGTGTGTGTGTGTGTGTGTGTGTGTGTGTGTGTGTGTGTGTGTGTGTGTGTGTGTGTGTGTGTGTGTGTGTGTGT